>NC_040085.1:67507195-67809814 GCF_003369695.1 Bos indicus x Bos taurus | reverse complement strand
AAGACAGCAAGATTATAAAAGGCTTTTAAGACCTATACCAAGGTCTCACAACCTATACCTAGGTCAACGAGAGTTTCAGGAAGTTGAGCCTTCCAACCAAGGTGCTCAGGGGTTGCCCAGCACCCACTCCACCTTCTGATGGTAAAGTAAAAAGTTCAGCCACTCAGTCGTGTCTAACTCTTTGCAACCCATGGACTGCAGCATGCCAGGCTTCCCTGTCCTTCACTATCTCCTGGAGTTTGCTCAAACTCATTTCCATTGAGCTGATGATGTCATCTAACCATCTCATCTGGTAACTTACCACCTGTTTCCTTGAGGAATTACTGCTTCTCCTTTAGATTAGTCTTTAGGCTTAAATCAAGATGCTTTGCCTTCAGCGGGGCAGGAGGTGGGTACCAAGTCCAGGCCAGACAGATGCCCCTCTTCTGGGATGGAATTGAGAGGGGAGTGATGAAAAGACTAAGTAAGGCTGGAGTTCACCAGTGGTGGTGCTGGGAGCAATTCCTGCTTCAACTCCTGCCTTCTTCAGTGCTACCTGCTTCCTGCCCTTTCTGAGCCCCTCTTTCTATCCTGTGAGCTCTCTACATTGTTCCAATTAATTCTCTTTTATTAACCAGAGCCAGTGTCTGTGGCTAACCACTAAAATTTCCTACAACTTCAACAAATGGGCCTCCCTGACCATTTGTTTTCAGAACAGAGGTGCCAACAAGAAAACAGCAGAAAGGTGGGGGACCCCTCCCATTGCCTGGCAACCAGAAATCACTACGTGCATCTGCCAAAAGTAGGAAGCTGTAACTGACTTTCTTCTTTCCTTAGAGAAAGCTGGGCCTTGTTGTCTATCCTGTATTCAACAGTGTGTGCGAGATGTGACATCAGAAGTTATAATATGACCTAGATTCCCTACCTACATCAACCATTTCATTAATCCTTTTTTTAGTTTGTGGACAACAAGAAATGGGTGCAGTTTCCACAAACAAGTCCTTCTGAACACAGTTTCACCCTCAGAGAGCCACTGACTGATTTCCTTCATCAGCACCTCATTGATGTTAAAAATAAAGGAACACTCTCAGATCAGATGAGCCCATCTCTTTCCACTGAGCCCAATTGTTCAGTGAGAATCAGGTTCCTAACCAACAGCCCTCCGGCACTGCCTAAGGCAGAGACCATTCTAAAATCAAATCCCTATTTTCACCAGAATCAGTGTTCTGATTCTTTCAGGTTCCCTCTCTATGGGCATGGTTGCAATATTCTTGTTGCTACATCTGAGATTAGACATTCTTTCCCTTACCAGTCCATACCGAGTCCTTTCCATGTGTTAGAACCAAACGGAGGCAGACTGCCCCATCCCTGGAGGGAAGTGAATGTTCCTCATCTTGTATCCCATGCTTAGCTGAGCAGCTGGCACGTGACAAGAGGCCCAGAAAGGGTTCCTTGTCAAAAGAAAAGTTTGCCTCACTAACAGCTACATGCAAAGCAGATTTCAGTGGCCTGCCATAAGGTCCCACCTGACCCTCAGCTATTAGATGTGGAGCAGGTGGGACTCCAGAGTCATTACTGGCTGACCCAAATCCTAGCTCCTTCCCTTCTGACTATGTGACTTCAGGCTAACAAACGTACTCTTTTTTTAAGATTTTTTTTTTAAATGTGGACCATTTTTAAAGTCTTCTATCAAATTTGTTACAATATTGCTCCTGTTTTATGTTTGGCTCCAAGGTATGTGGAATCTCAGCTCCCTGACCAGGGATGGAACCCACACTCTCTGCATTGCAAGGCAAAGTCTTAATTACTGGAAGTCCCACAAATGTACTCTTGAAAACCTTAGTCACTCCTAGAATGAGATTAGTAATACATGCCTCAAAAAACTCATTAAAGGAATTAAATGAGAAAAGGCATAAAAACCATTTCATAGAATACCTGGCACATCATATTTAATAAATGTGACTATATCTGGTACAAATTTTATCATCACAAATTCTGGTATGTAATAAATATAACTTCATTTCCTATAACTCACTTTAATTTCTCATTTGGGGCTCCAGTTCTGTCCTTTATGAAAAATAAGCTCAGTTAAACAGAAAAATGTTCTCTTGGTCCCTCTCCTCTCTGCAGTCATACCTTAGATCCAGCCAGGGCCAGCTTTGCATTGGGGGGAAATGGGGCATAAGCCCTCCTTCTCAGGATGTAACTCATCTCATCCAGTCCTTAACACAGGCAATGAGTGGGGGTAGTTTCTTGAATAGCTCTCTGGAGCTCGGGACCCACTGAGATGCTGGCTCCCCATGGGCAGAGAATACCCACATCCTGTCTTACCAATATACATACCCCTGTGCTGTCTGCAGGACCGTCTCAGGTCTTGGACATACACGAGCACTTGGTGTCTGTACCATAGGGACTTTCGGATGCCCTGCAGTCCTGCTGAGCATCTGCGGAGATCTCCAAGCCTAGATGCACCCAGCAACCAGTTCCATGATACGACAGTACCATGAGGACAACCAGAATTCCTCCATGAGATCAGCCATCTCCCTGAATCAACTCAGCTTGAGGAGGGGGGAAAAAGAACAGGCACAGAGAGTGGTAAGGGGAGGATGAGAGAGAGGAGAGGGTGGCGGGAAGTGACGGGGAGAAGGGAAGAAGAAGGTTGAGAGAGAGGAGTGAAAGGGGAGAGGGAGAGGAGAGACAGGAAAGGGCGGAGAACAGAGAGGATGCAGGGAAGAGGAGATAAAAAGAGAAGATAAAAGCACAGAGAGTAGATAAAGAGGTCTTTCTCACTTCTTCTCTCCCTCTCCTCTGTCTTCCTGGCCAAAAAAAGTCTTTCTACTCAAGGAGAAACACTGGGAGGGGGTTAGAGAGGGAGAATGTCAGGGAGGAACTCAATTAGGGTTGTTCTGACTCATCACACTGACTTCCCTAATCCTTGTTTCAGGCTTCTATTTTGCATTCAGAAGCTAAGAGTTGCTCCATTTTCTGCAATTTGCTTCTGACAACTCCTCTGGGGGTAAACAGTGGTTGGGAATAGTTAGGGCAAGAAAGAAAAGAGAAAAAGAGCTTCAACCAGTCATTAACCTCTGACATCATTAAGATGAATGCACCATAAAAATTGGACTTGAGTGGAGATGTAGAAACGCTCTCTGATTCAAATGTCCCCAGGAAGAGCCCCCAGGGCAGTAGGTGCAGTCCCACAAGAGACCGAGTCCCACGACTGTTAAGCCTGCTAGGATCTAGGAGAAGAGAACACCCCAGAGTTCCAGGGCACAGGGGTTCAGGATGGGAAGACTAGCTCCGGCCCAGTCTCTTATCCAAGTGTGCCCACGGGTTTCAAATGGCTTTTATTTTCCCTTTCTCTTCCCGAGGGCTCCCGTCTGCCTCCTTTATCTAGTCAACACTGGCACCTCTTTAGTAACTCCTTGACTTGGGAGCCAATCAGCTGCATGACTCTTGCGCTGTGTGCTACATCCCTCAATCCCATATTCTGGGAGTGCTCGCTGCTCTTTATTTTTCATCTACAGATGGCTTCATAAAAGCCATTCTCCTTATTCTGAAAAAAGTCCAAGTGGTAGCTGGATATTCATTTAAGATGCAAATCAGGTTATGCAGGTGGCATAAAATAACAGCAGGCTCTAAGAAGCACGGCTGAGGGGTGGAACTGACACAAATGCCATGATGAAAGCACAGCTTCTCCCACCTGCTTTCCTTAAGATCAGCACCTCTGCAGGGGCTGACTGCTCTTACCTGTAGACTGTATACAGAGGATGCCGAACAGAAGGCTATCCCTAAATCTCTCTGCATGTTCATCCACATCTTAGACCAGAGGTCAGCAAACTTTTCCCGTAAAGGGTCAAATACTAGGTATTTTTGGTTTTGCAGGTCTTCTAGTCTCTGCTGAAACTACTTGATCTTGCCAACATAGTGCAAAAGCAGCCCCAGACAATACGCAATCGAATGAGTATGGCTGTGTGCCAATAAAACTTTGTTTATAGACATTGAAATTTGAATTTCCATAATGCTCACATATCACATATTTTTCTTTTGACTTTTTTTCTATTTGAAACTGTAAAAACTATTCTTATGCTCTCAAGATGTATAAAGCAGGCATTGGGCAGCGTTCAGCCCACAGGGAGTACTTTGTTACCCTCAGACTTAGATCATCATGATCTATAGGGTAAATCTTAATTCTGACCAATAACTAACTCTAGTCCCAAGTAATTGGAAAAGGCAATGGCACCCCACTCCAGTACTCTTGCCTGGAAAATCTCATGGACAGAGGAGCCTGGTAGGCTGCAGACCATGGGGTCGCTAAGAGTCGGACACGACTGAACGACTTCACTTTCACTTTTCACTTTCATGCACTGGAGAAGGAAATGGCAACCCACTCCAGTGTTCTTGCCTGGAGAATCCCAGGGACGGGGGAGCCTGGTGGGCTGCCTCCTACAGGGTCGCACAGAGTCGGACACGACTGAAGCGACTTAGCAGCAGCAGCAGCAGCAGTCCCAAGTAATATAAGAAAACTCATTAATTCATCTCTTTTTGAGTATATGATACCAGGAGAAGGGGCTAGAGTTTATATATTTCTTTAGAAATAATGCAAAATTATAAGATGCCCCAAAACTTCAAAAACAATTTTCAAGTACAAAGTCTATACTAGAAACTCATTTATTCATTGAAAGTGTGACAGAGTTTCTTATTGGCAGTATTTTATTGGCCTATGTTGAATGGACTTGTATTCAGTCAAAGAAATTGTATTTCTTTGTGTTTAGTCTATAGTCCCGGAGAAGGCAATGGCACCCCACTCCAATACTTTTGCCTGGAGAATCCCATGGATGAAGGAGCCTGGTAGGCTGCAGTCCATGGGGTCGCTAGAGTCGGACACGACTGAGCGACTTCACTTTCACTTTTCACTTTCATGCACTGGAGAAGGAAATGGCAACCCACTCCAGTGTTCTTGCCTGGAGAATCCCAGGGACGGTGGAGCCTGGTGGGCTGCCGTCTATGGGGTCGCACAGAGTCGCACTGAAGCGACTTAGCAGCAGTAGCAGCAGCAGTCTATAGTCCAGAAATTTCATGTGTCCATTCTAGCCTTAGCACTACCACCTATTTTCAGTTTGAATTGGTGAGTTGTCCATACTCAGAAATTTTGTTACACAGCAACAGTTAAGACACACATTGCTCACAGTTAACAATGTACTTGACTCCTCACTGGACACTTCCATGCCATGATTTCAGAAGTACTGCTCAAGTACCTCCCAATAGCCTTTCCACTAACACAATAATTTAAAAAAAAAAAAAGCTTTTCCCTGTTCCACACTTGGATTTCTTTCATGAATGATGAGTTTTGATTTGAAGAATTGGGAAAAAAATAAATAAATAAAATTTTAGAGGTGCTATATTTGTTTGGGGGGCAGGGGTAGGAATACACAGATGAAGTAGGAAATTAGAGAACCTCCCTTAAGTTTGGGGAGCCCAGGACAAGGAGGTTTGGTCCTCATTTCCTAAAGTACAGCCCAGGGAGCCTATTGGCTTTGCAGGGAGTCCTCTGGTCCAGTTTGGTCCCCAAAAGTGCGGAGACAAGAATCATGAGCTCAACTTCATGAGACATGAGACCAGAGAACATCTGACAATTCCTCCCTGGTGTCTGTCCATCCCATCTCCCACCCGCATCAGGCCCAAAAATGGTTCAGAAGAGATCAGCCCAGACCTCAGAGATGTGTAAGGACAGAGGCCAAAGAGCAGAGTGCAACAAAGACAAGGTAGCCCCATGCAGATAGAAGACAATTATGGACCACACGGCCCGACCCTCAGTGATGGTTAGCTTGCCCTCTGAGAAAAAGTGGAATTTTTCAAATAACTATTTACCTAAAATCCAATAGAGAATAAATTTACCTTAACAAGATTAGATTTTTATTTTATCTAAGTTAGATTAGAAATTTACCTTGACAAGATTAGATATTTTCTGCAATTAAGAGAAATACAGGCTGAAAATGTAAATTAAGAGTAGAAATAACATAGTAGTAACAGTAATACAGTGGTAATAACAGTAGTGATAACAGTAATATAGAGTAGTAGCCGTCATAGAGAAACAGCAGCAGTAACATACCAGTAGTAGCAGTAATATCCCAGTAGTGGGCAGCAGTGGCAGCACTAAAGAGCAGCTAACATTTGAGTACTTTCTATTTGCCAGGACTTGTTTTCAGTATTTTACATAAAAGTGCTCATTTAATCCTTATAACAATCCTACAAGATAGGTATTTATCTTCATTTTAAAGAAGTAAAAACTGAGACACAAGAAAATAGCTAGTGGGAAGCTGCTATATAACATACAGAGCCCAGCCTGGTACTCTCTGATGACCTAGAGGGGTGAGATAGGAGAGGGGAGGGAGGTTCAAGAGTGAGGGGAGATAAATATATATACACACACACACACATATATATATATAATTATGGCTGATGGACATAGTTGTACAGCAGAAACCAACACAACATTGTAAAGCAATTATCTTCCAATTAAAAAATCAAGAAGAAAAAGATAAAAGCTTGAACAAAGAAAGATTCAATGAACATTTGTTCAGTGGGTGAATGAACAAATTAGTTCACTAATGAACTCAAATATGAACAGAAAGTGGCTCTCACATAAAGTCAGAAGGAAGTGGCCATCCCAAAGTCACTGATGAAGCTTTCTAGTGCTCTAGATTGAGAAACCAAAGTTAGCAGAGGAACCTTTCAAAAAAAAAACAATCAGTAAGATGACAGAGACAATGCTGGGTAACCAATACAGGGTAACATGTTATCAGCTCACCTTTCCTCTCTCATAATTTTCTCCACCCTGTCACACCAGTTCACAATAGATTGCTTTATTTTTCCTCTTCAAGCGAGGGTGCTCCGTCGCTAAGTCCTGATGGGACTCTTGCGACCCCCTGTACTACAGCCTGCCAGGCTCCTCTGTCCGTGGTATTTCCCAGACAAGAATACTGGAGTGGGCTGCCATTTCCTTCCCCATGGGATCTTCCCAACCCAGGGATCAAACTCGCGTCTCCCGCATTGCAGGCAGATTCTTTACCACTGAGCCACCTGGGAGTCCTATTTTTCCTCTAAAATAAGGTTATTAGCTGTATAAACTTTGAAAATGAAGTTTCTAGAGCCAGTCTTTCCTGCTATTCTGCCAGCAGTGGGCAAGCCTGAAGAGGAGGGAGGTGGTAAAAAGAAAGTATTATTAGGACCAGAGGAGCCAATGATTGAAAGACTGTTGGAGCCCAGAGCTACTCCTGGTTCAGACACTGCCCCCACTCAGCCACAGCCCCATCTCTTTAGTGATTTAGTACCCCAATATGTGGCTGGTTTCTCTCCATGCGGAAGTCCTCAGTGATATATACGTACTTTAAACTTAATGTGATTTTAAGTCTTTTAAAATCGGTAGTTTCCTATTCAGCCACAGGACTGGCCTGCAGTCCCAGTTAAGGAAAGAACTAAGGGATTCTTGGGAGTGCATAGAATCTGGTGTCCCTCTCTCCGAGAGTAGACAACACGGGCCCTGGCTGATCACGCCACCTAGCGGCAGGCACATTCTCCCGTGAGCCTCCCTCAGTCTGAAATGAGGGTGCCCAGCCATCAGTTAAATTATCCCATCTCACAGCCTATGCATTTCAATAATCTACCATCTGTTCACCTTCTGTGTGGGAGTTCAATCATCTTCTTGGCAGCGGGATTATTCTACAGCAATTACCTATGTCTTTATCACCTCTCATTGAGCTGCAGCAGCGTCTCTAAAACCGACAGGTTTTCAACCACTGTTTGCAGGTAGGACAGTCTCTCGAGTTAGAGCCCAGAAGAATATCTATGCTTAACTGGGAAGGGGATCCACAACCTGATGAAGTGAGTGGGCTTCCCTCTGAGCGGAGGAACAGAACCACAGAGCCTTCATTTCATGCATGTTCAAGTGTCAGGACTAGAAAAAGGGAAAGGCTACGCTGGAGAGAGGAGCCTCGTGCGGAAACGCAATCGGGAGATGTAGGCATCACCTCCAACTCTGCCACCAGCCCCCTGTGAGACTGTGTGCAGTCAGCTCTCTCTGGGCCTCAGTTTCCTCTTCTTTAAAATGAGGAGGAATGGGTGACCTCTGCACTGTCCTTTAGTGACCCTAGAGCTCTGAAACCGTAGGATCCTCATGGATGGAGACTTGGAGTGTACACTGCAGCCCACGCCCACCGGCACCAAGGACTTGCTGAGTTGCTAAGTAAAACCACAGCTAGAAAAAGACGACGTCACAACCAACAAGGGTCATCTGAATGGTTTTTTTTTTTTTTTAATTTAGATATATCAGACATACACTTCATATTAGTATCAGGTGAATGCTTTTTAAATTTGGATTATCATTAATGATATATTCTTACACAAACAGGCATATATATTTCACTGTGCTTCACTTTACTGCACCTCACAGATACCGCAGTTTTTACAAACTGAAGGTTTGCAGAAACTCTGTCAGGCAAGTCTGTCAGCACAATTTTTCCAACAACATTTGCTCACTTGGTGTTTCTGTGCCACACGGTGGTAATTCTCGCAATATTTCAAACTTTTTCATTATGATTATATTGGTTATGGTGACATGATCAGTGATCTTTGATGTTATCAATACTGTTATAAAAATATTAGGACTCAAATGAGGCTTAGCTTTTCTAGCAATAAACTTTTTTATAATTTTATTAATTTTTGGCTGTGCTTTGTCTTCATTGCCGTACAGGCTTTTCTCTAGTTGCAGCGAGTAGGGGCTACTCTCTACCTGCAGCACACAGATCTCTCACTGCTGGCTTCTCTAGTTGCGGAGTACAGCCTCTAGGGCAACACAGGCTTCAGTAGTTGTGGCTCCCAGGCTTAGAGTATGGGCTCAATAGTTATGGCTCATGGGCTCAGTTGCTCTGCTGCATGTGGAATCTTCCCAGACCAGGAATCGAACTCAGGCCCCCTGCAATGGCAGGAGGATTCTTTATCACTGGACCACCAGGGAAGTCCTAGTAACAAATTCTTAATGAAGGTATCTACATAGTGTTTTTATAAACAATGCTGTTGTACACTTAATAGACATCCTTGTTCCTCTTAATCCAAGATAGAGCAGAGCCCCGCCTCTTCCTGATCTGTCTCCACTTGTCAAAGGGTATGGTCATTCCGCAGTGGCTGGCCTGAGTTGTGTGATCTCAGGGGCTGCAAACCCCTGCTTCGCTGCAGTGACTGCCAGAACCTCTCCCTGGACCTCCTAGTGTGAATATGATCCTATGCCTTCTATGCCACCAGCAAAAACCAAATGCGAAAGTGGATTACAAGATGTGACATTACAGAGAGAGCTATCAGATTTATCCCCATTGTTGTAGCTTTTCAGGGAAAAAAAAAGGTAGAAATAAGATCTTTCTCTCTCTCTCTATTAAGACACCATGAAACACTGATTCCATTTTTTAAATTTCCAAATACCTGCTTGCTTTGCCAAGTGTTGGGTGACCATTTATAAAGATTTACCTGGCTATATGTGCAAGGATTCATCCATCCACAGACACGAATGCCAGGCGGAATTACCTTCAATGTCCCCGGAAAGACCAAAAAAGAATTTTTGGCCATTCGCCCGAACTTCAATCATATAGTGACACTAGTAATGGCCATCATTATCTGCCACACATTTTATGTAAATAAATTTGATTATTACAGAAACACTTTGTGGGAGGTACTCTTATCTTCCTCCATTTTATAGATACAGAAACTGAGGCAAAGATTAAGTTAGTCACCCAAAGTCGCATGACCCACTGAGTTAAGATTTGAATTCAGATCTCTGGTTCAAGAGCCCATGGTCTTAAGCATTTCACTCTACTACTTTCCTGGGCCCATTTAAAATAAGGTATTTTGTTACACAATATTAGACAGGTAATGCATTGCTAGTGACACTATCTCAAACAACAGGACCTAAGAAGAAAAGAAAGCTGGGTGTGACTTAACCAAAGAAATCAGTAGAGATTATTTTTTGCTCAAATCTTTCATAGGAGAAATCATTCCATTATGTTTATGGCCCTGTGTCAAAAGAGGACAGTTTGACTTTATTTCCTGGAGTCCTCTGGTTTTTAGTGAGTCCCAAGTGAGAAATCTGGAGACTTTTCAATGTTGCACAAAGCTGCCAATCACATTTATTGACTTTCTGCCCTACCAACAGTGGGAAGAATGATGTCATCCCCTATCCGCATAACAGATCTTGACAATGAGTGAGCAAAGCTTCCTGCACTCCAGAAAAGCAATTATTTTCTGGGGGAAAAAAAATCCAGTCAACTTCTTAGGCATAATGAACCCACCTATTAATCTTGTCTGGCTACTCTTGCTAATTCTGGAAACAGAAGCATAGTCATGCCGTATTGCTCTCAAATTTTAAAACCATGCACATCATCAAAAACAAAGGACTTTTCAACTTTGCCCTTTGATTGATTATGCTTTTCTGCAAGCAACTACTTAGACACCAACTGATGGAGAAGAGAAGCTGTTTAATATCACTTATGTTCTGGCTTTTGTTGCAGGTAACTGGTTATCACTGAAATAACAGGGTCCTTTAGTAATTACAAAATGCACTTCATTAACTAGTTGAAAATCTCCATCTAACCAAGTAAAGAAAGCAATAATAAATTGACTTTGGATCACTAAGAATTCTTAATATTAACATAGGGAGCCAGTGTAGGTCTCTTTTACAATTTTTACAACAGTTGTTGACAAATGAATAGCCACGTAGTGCTTCAACCCCAGATAACTAGTTTTGCTTATACATTTCTTTCTAATGAGGAATGAAATCTGCCCTCTGTTACTGAGAGTCTACAGAACTCAATTTGAAGAAAAGGTAGGTGCAGAAAAAGATAAGAATCTGAAAGATCAACAGTTGTAGAAGACATAGAAGTTGTACAAAAATTCAAGGGGGTTTTCAAGATTTGGAAAAATACTGAAATTGAAATCAAATATAAATGACTTGGTAAGTACAGTCCTGAATTGCTTTGCTTACCCCATGTTAATTCTATTTCTGTATTTCGGAGGACAGAACAAGACACAATGTCTGCCATATGAGGATGATGTAACTAGTCATATTTTTTAAAGGGCCATGTAGAACCAACTGGAGGGGAGAAATACCAGAGTTTAGAACAGTTTAGAACAGAAACAGTTCAGAAATTGTTGCACTAATTCAACAAAGTGGCATCTGGCAGGATGAAATGGAAATAAAAGGCAGTAGGTGGATTTGGAAAAGGTATTTAGGCAGCAGGATGGTCAGGTACTAGTGATGGATTAGACGTGGGGATGAGAAGAGGAATGAGTTGCAGTTTCTGATTCAGTGAATGGTAGTGACGTGTCCCAAGAGAGGGAAACTAGTAGAGTGAAGAACTTGTGGACTATTATGATAAACACATCTTAGACCTGTTGAATTTGAGGTACCTGCAAGACATCCAAGTAAGCATGAGACAAGAGTGATTGAATGTGAACTGCAATCAGTACAGTCCAGGCAACAATCTACTATCTACAGAGGCTGGACTGGATGCTGGTAATGGAGCAGCGAGAGTTGGGCATCACCCCTGACCTGTGAAACTTGGAATCTTGGTGGAGAGAAGGGCAGTAAACAAATATTCACTTAAATGAATAAATGGGAGCCAAGAAAAGGAAGTATTTTAAGAAAGGGCCAACCACATCAAATCATGCTAAGAGATAGAAAAGGATACTGACAGAGCTCTCAGTTGGATTTGGTAACGTGAAAGTCACAGTAATCTTCACAAGAGCTATTTCAGTAGAATCCCTGAGACAGAAGCCAGAATCAAGTGAATTGAAAAGAAACTGCAAAGTAAGGAAACAGAGACAGTAACTATGGAACATTTGTTCAGGAAGTTTCTCTGAGAAAAGGATTAGCAAAAAGGAGTGGTGACTAGAAATGGACATGGGTCAAGGAAGAGTTATTCAAGACAGATGATTGTAAAGCATGTTTGTATGCTAGGTAGGGAATATTCCAGCAGAAGAGCAGGAAGTGATACATTGGAGAGAGGGGACTCTACATGAAACAAGTCAATAAAGCCAGAAAAAAATATTAAAAGCACAAGAGTTATTCTTTGGGGAGGTTACAGTGGAAGGGATTGGTAGGAGGGACTTCTGAGGTACAAATAATGTTCTGTTTCCTGATCCAGGTACTATTTAAATAAGTATGTTCATTCTGTGAAAATGTTTCAAGAGTTAAGCTTATGTGTGCTCCTTCCTGTGTGTATACCGTATGTCAATAAAAAAGTTTTTTCCAGCCGAAGTATTAGAAAGGAAAAAACAAAAACCATCAGTTTTTGCAAGTGATGATTACATAGAAAACCCTGACACATTTATAAACTATTATAAACAAAAAGTAAGTTCAGCAAACTGGCTACATATGAGAATATAGGCCAAAGGTACCATAACAACAACAATAAAATATATATATATATACATATATATTTTTTAAAAGTTTAAATACAACACATACAATAGAAACAAAAACTATAAAATACCTAGTAAGAAACTGACAACATACACATTGAACCTGGATACAGAAAATTGTGACGTTTTACTGAAAGACATTTGGAAAAAAAAACAAATCGTGCACTACACATGTTGATAAACAGGAAGATTTCACTTTGAAATGATGTCAGTACTCCCCCAACCTGATCTAGACACTCGATGAAAGCCCAGGCAGAACCCCAACAGGATTTTGCGGAACTTTACAAACTGGTTTTAAAATGCAGATGAAACAGTAAAGGTCTAGAAGAACCAATACACTTCCAGCAGAGAAAGGACGGGAGGACCTACCCGCCACGTGCTGTGACTTACTGTAAATCTAGGGAACGACTTGTAAAGTAACCAGGACAATGTGAGAGCGACGTAAAAGCTGATCTTAAGAGATCATCTGCTGTATGAAATTCTGTCATATAACTAAGGGGCCCATGTAGTTTATCATCCAAACTGGAACACTATACACGGAACTTTTGTTGTTGTTGTTCAGTTACCAAGTTGTGTCTGACCCTTGCAATCCCAGGGACTGCAGCCCACCAGGCTCCTCTGTCCATGGGATTTCCCAGGCAAGAATACTGGAGTGGGTTGCTATTTCCTTTTCCAGGGGATCTTCCCAACCCAGGGATCAAACCGGCATCTTCTGCATTAGCAGGTGGATTCTTAAACACTGAGCCACGAGGGAAGCCCCATACAGGGAACTACTGATTCACAATTATGTCAAGCCAACAAATGTAAACTATTACTGAAATGAGCTAGTGAGGGTGCAGACTCAGTCTATATGTGATGCAGTTGGAAGAGAACAAGTAGAAATAGCCTTTCAAGGGAACAAAGACACTTCATCTGCAGATACAAGTGGGAAATGGAATATGGATCAAGAGATAAGAGGGTTGTGAGACTTGATGACGGGTATCTGGCCCACCTTTTATTTCCTCAATAAATTCTGAGGCAAAGTCATCAGCTAAAGGTAAATGGGAAAGGAGCCTCGAGAGCTGGGGGTGAGAAAAGAAAATCTAAGTTCTGGAGAGTAGAATGAATATACTAAGCAAGTGAAACAGGATTGCCAGGGTTAATTCCAGAGTTATGTCATGAATCTATAAATAAATAAGCACAACTATGCATTTTCCTCTTGCAACATGTGGCTGCTTAACTAATAAAAATGACAGATTGTATAATCTAAACTAGGTTTTTTAAAAAAAGAATATTAAAAAGGAGGATGGTAGACAATGAAAATGTGATTAGCCAATGGATTACAAATCTGCCAGGTAATAGGATAAGAGAAGGTGAGCTGGGAGGATAGGATGGGTGTCAAAGAGCAGGTTCCTTAAAACCAAGATGTTAGTGATATTGCTGTTCCTTGGTGATATTAATAGTAAAGGTCAAGGGGCCATGGGAATGCAGGATCTGGAAATAACTATTATTTAAGTCACAAAATCATGGATCATAAAATGTCAGTACTGAGGTCCAGAGAGGCGAAGTGACCTGCCAAAAGTGGTAAGGGAGAACACATCCTAAACTCTCATTATTTGCCACGAGCCCAGAGGCGAAGGTGTGACAAGCATCTCTGGTACACTAATCAAAGGGAATCTTGACTTCTTGGCAGTTGCAATCTCTCTGTCACTTATTTGATTAACTTGGAGGTCAAGTAGGAGAGGCAAGAAAAGACACACTTCTATTTTTATTTTTACATCATTATGGGAGCCAACTAGGAAACTATTAAAAAACAAAGTTACTAAGTGTCTGCTCCATTGGTAGCTATTATGGTGGGGTTCTGGCAGGGAGGGGGTTATGGCTGACCTCTTCATTATAGGTCTATCGGGAGAAATGGACTTACACAAAGAAACCAAAGTACTAGCAGGAGGCCTGGGGAGAGGGCCCAGCTCTGCAGCAGCAGCACTGAGGGGTGGTCTGGGGGTTGTAAGCCAATACTCTCATCCTCCTTCATGCGTGCATGCTAAGTCACTTCAGTCACGTCCAACTCTTTGCAACTTCAGCCCACCAGGCTCCTCTGTCCATGGGATTTTCCAGGCAAGAATACTGGAGTGGGTTGCCATGCCCTCCTCTAAGAGATCTTCCTGACCCAGAGATCAAACCCACATCTCTTTCATCTCCTGCACTGGCAAGTGGGTTCTTTACCACTAGTGCCACCTGGGAAGCCCCTCATCCTAAGTAAGCATTACAAAGTATGACTGCTAGATACACACAGCTTCTAGAGAAATCCTCTACAACTCCTCGACTTCAGGCCAAGCCCTGCCCATTCAGGAGCTCTGTGCCTCGCATGACAGGGTGTCTAAAACCTCTGAAATGTCCTCTTGGTCTCTTCTTAGTCCACATGCCAGGTTCATGCTGGATTCTGGACTCAAACGAAGGGAGTCAGCAGAGGGCCAAAGAAAAGAATAGGAAATTCAAATTACTTCAACAGGTTTCACTATGAATTGGGTTGAAATTTCTTTCTCAAATCCACATCCTTAGGATTTGGCAATCAGTGGGGGAGATGCAAGTCTGTTTCCAGTGTGACCATGGAGCCGTTGAGACTGACTTCATGGCCAGGAGGACAGCCCCATCCTGTTTTTAGCCCCACGCCAGCACTCTGGGATCATGCAGATCAGAACTGCCCACGGAGCTCCCTCTCCTGTATGTGATAGCTCTCTTTAAAACGAGATTTCTGGATCAACTCTGGTGTTCCCACAAAGGGCCATTTACATAACTGAGCAAAAATGTGCCAAGAAATAACTGCCTTTGGCTTGCGGCTTTCTAGGAGAAATGGTTGACACTTCTTTTATTATCTGAAGATGTTTTAAGATTATATAATTTCTAATATACGTTCATTTTCAATGTAACAATAATCACTGATTTCTTCTGAGGATTAAAAAAAAGAGGCAAATGGGAACTACATCTCATTCGCCTTTAAAATTATTTGCTGCTGCAACTAAAATACTCTTAGTTAAGCTATTTGATTTTCCTTGAACCCCTAGAGAAGGGTGAGTAGAATTAAGAGGTGTTCACACCCTCCAGGTCCTTTCTCAGGCATGATGTGTTTATGATGTATGCCTACATGCCCAGAAGGTTCTGTTCTTACCATTCTTGCAGGTCAGAAACACTTGGGGATCAGAGCTCTTCTAACCCGTTTCCTATAGGCTTCTTGTTGTTGGTTCAGTCACTAAGTTGTGTCTGACTCCTGCCTGACTCCATTGGAAAACTGTAGCTGGCCAGGCTCCTCTGTCCACGGAATTTCCCAGGCAAAAATACTGGAGAGGATTACCATTTCCTCTTCCAGGGGATCTTCCCAACCCAGAGATGGAACCTGCATCTCCTAAATTGGCAGGTGGATTCTTTACTGCTGTGTCATCTGGGAAGCCTTTCCTATAGCCTAGTCACTGCCTAAATATTTCCACTGTTTTTCTACCCAACCACAAGTCTCAAGTCTCCTTCTGAGTGCTCCTATGAGAGTAACTGTTTCCATTTAAACTATGGAAAAACAAGAAACTCACCCTTGCAGGAGCCATGTAAGTGTCCACAGAGCTTCCTAGAGAGAAGGACTCGGGGCAAGCATGCAGCTCTGGTCAAGAACGAGGAAGCCCAAGAACTTCATACCCAGGGCTTCCTGTCACCGGCCTGTTCTAGGCACCCAACACTCTTCAGCAGGAGCTGAGTAGGGAGAAAATGGGACTGACTTTTAAGCTCTGATTACCTGGGAAATTTTTTACCTACAGGGGCCTGAGCTATACCAAAGATCCAGAGAATCAAAATTTGGGGAGTAGGTCTCAGGTTAATTTATGTTATAAAATCTCCAAGAGATTCACATACACGGGTAAGGTTGTAAATCTTTGTCTGACCTTCTTAGTATGAGGACGTGGGCCCTCAGACTTCACAAAAGATCAATGTTCCTGCCTCCCTCCTTGACTTCAGACCAAAATGTGAGGGTGCATATGTGACAATCTGCCCTCCTTGAGGTAAGAGTGAGGACACCAATAAGATATCAAACATTGCATGCCACTCAGGTGAAAGAAAATTCTCTACTCCACTCACGTGGGGCTCCATTTGCTTTCTGGTTGAGAAAAATACCCAAGGGCCAGCTCCTGAAGAAAATCTGTTTTATCCCCAATTAATAGAATTTTGATTGGCATAGTTTTGAGACAATGCATTAGAAACAGCAGAGAAGTTTGCTGAATGGGAGAAAGCTAGGGGTCTAATGACCACTCTCCCTCTACTCTGCAAAGCCAAGATAAAAAGAGGGCTCATGTCAGCTCTGTTTGAACAGGAGATGGGTGAGCTCTGAAAGCAAATTACCTGGTTCCTCCAGCTGTAGCAAAGGCACAAGATACTTCTGCTCCTAAGCAACAGACCGATGCCTTTATTTCCTGTCATTGCTCAGGCTGGAAAAATTCAGTTCCCTGTTTCCCTTACATCACACTCCCTGCTTCCTACCTATCTGCAGAACAGAAACTTGAAATGGTGTCCTGGCCCTTCCCTGATGCTATCTCGCACATAGACAAAAATTCTCTGCGAGACCCAGCCCTGTTCTTTTGGGCTATGAGGAAAGGAACACGATCTAGAACGCCATCTGTCATCCTGAAATAGCCAATAGTGGCACTATTTTTATCCAGCAATTATCAAACAAATGGAGTCATTTGAAAGAGTCACAGCTGTTCCTCTGTGTTATCTCAGTACAAATATGACACAGTGCAAGTTGATTTTGTTTTTTGCTTCGTGTCTCATGTACACCAAGCAAGTGTTAATTTCTCAACCTCCCAGCAGAACACAAGTCAAAGTGTGTACTCCACAACTGAGTCATTCGGGCAAATTAAAAATCCCTTGTTATCTTGATTATATGGGTCAGGATTTCACTAAATGAGAACGTCATTCCAAAAATGAAGGCAATGAACTCCCTATTTCAGAGTTAGTGTCAGGAAATTTTTTAATCTCACAGAAACATCAAGTTTTCCCCTGGCTAAATATGACTTAAAAGAAGGACTGGTACTTTTGAAATGTGTGTGTCGGCCCTTTCAACAAAAAAGCAAACTTTGTAAAAATCAATCCTACTTTCCTGATTGACCTTCATCATAAAGTCAAAAAGACGTCCTATTGAAATAAATGTCTGTAGGATACTGAACACACACATTCATACACACTCAAACACCCAGGCAACTTTCTCCAACATTTATTGTTCTTTTTGTCCACCTGTATCCCAACCCCCTTCCTATGGATGGAGAATTCCAGCCTAAGGAGGCAGTGCTCTCCCACAGTGACAGTGACAGTGAACATGCTGAAGACTTGCTTTCCCAGCTTCCTTGCATTGGTCACCACCAATCAGACAAGCCCAAAAGTACAGAGCTCACCAGAGATCCCCTGCAGCAGCAGGGCTGATGTGAGCATGCAGTGTTCAGTACCAAGGGCATCTGGCATGCAAGCTGAAGCCGCTAACACTGTGCAATAAGAGGAGTGTCCACCAGACTAGCTCTGCAGGCTGACTCCCCAGCCCACCCAGAGACCCTGTGAGCTAGGCAGCACCCTTTCAAACCAGCATTCTGGTTAATTGCTACAAGCAAGGACCTTAAGTTGAAGAGGTTTTTTCCCAATGGTTTAACCATGTGGATACCGATAATCTGCTTGGAATTGTTATCCTTCAAAATTTTCCAGTTCTTACCCAGTTCCTAAGTTTATTTTATGCATACTCAATTCACTGACATTTCTCTAACCCCTTAAAACTTCCTGATTTTCTCATTTTGAACTAGGAAAGTAATCAAAAGTAGGGAGATACAAGTCATAGGAGGAAGGTGCAGGTTGACACAATCACCTTCTTAAAAGTATTCCCCAAGGAATCAAGAAGGATAACTCAGACATCGTGATACACTGGCAGACCTCATCGGTTTCGAGAACTGCCTCTTAAACTTTACTGTGCTTATGGACCTCATGCGGATTGTGTTAAAATGAACACTGATTCAATAGCTCAGAGACTCCACAGGCCTCCTAAGCTCCCAGTGAAGTCCATGCTGTGGGTCCACAACCCTACTTGGCATAGTAAGGCTGACAGGGACCTAGGCACTTCTTCTAAGTCACCAAATAAAACTATCCCAGGCCAAAAAAAAAAAAAAATCAATGCATTCTCTCTTCGTTTTCTAGAGCTCAATTCCTTTACCTCTCCTTTTAATTTTATATTTAGAGAAAAAGACTTAAAGTGACAATACATCTCATCATTTGGTTCATGACCCACGCCAAATGAAAAAATTTCCATGTGCCAAGTGTTAGAACATATGAAATACATTAGATCTTGCTTCAGTGGTTCTGAAAATATTCATTCTATAAAACTAGCCCATTTAATACAAAGGCCACTCAGGCTTTCAGTTTGGAACCTACATATTAAATGGTATTAGAAACCTCTACTGTTTTACCATTCCCAAGATTCTCACTTAAGTGGCCTTTAATTTTTTTCAAATGTATATTAAAATATAAAGACACATCCTTGAAGCATAGTAAACCCCATAGTAACGAAGTTATAGGGATACAAAGAAGAAATATTCTCTGTATGTATCTCACTCGGATGTAAAAATATATATGTATTATCTCACTTTTCCCTGATGTACTTGATAGATTTTTAAACAGCAAGGTCTTTAAAAATGGAAGGCTTGTTTCTTTCCAATATCAACAAAACTGTCTTGCAACATGTAATGCAAGTCGAGTTCATATCCACCATCCTCCTTAGAGCTCATATACCACTTCAGCAGCTTTTATCCCCAAAACTGTCCACCATATTTTTCTGATCATTCATCAATGTCATTTCTGAAGGCAGAATGTATTCTACTTTACTTGTAACACTGATAACTCATCATTAAACACATCTAAAATTTCACAATACATAAGAAAATCAAAAGGGGGCCACAATCTTCCCCTACCCCCAGCCCCTGCACATCTAGATAAAATGTAGTCAGCCTATAACTTCCTGGAAAACCACAAAGTAGCTAGGAACATCTTACTTTTAATTCTCCTAGTATGAAATTCTATCTTTTTATATTATGATGGACAGCTTGGATTAAGGTTCAAAAATAGGAAAGAGTTCATAAATTAGGGACATTTTATCACTTCTGTTATGAATATTAATCCTTCCTGTGTTACAAGGGATTACCTGCCCCATTTGCGCTCTTGAGAAATTTGTATGTAGGTCAGGAAGCAACAGTTAGAACTGGACATGGAACAACAGACTGGTTCCAAATAGGAAAAGGAGTACATCAAGGCTGTATATTGTCACCCTGCTTATTTAACTTATATGCAGAGTACATCATGAGAAATGCTGGACTGGAAGAAGCACAAGTTGGAATCAAGATTGCCGGGAGAAATATCAAAAACCTCAGATATGCAGATAACACCACCCTTATGGCAGAAAGTGAAGAAGAACTAAAGAGCCTCTTGACGAAAGTGAAAGAGAGAATGAAAAAGTTGGCTTAAAGCTCAACATTCATAAAACGAAGATCATGGCATCCAGTCCCATCACTTCATGGCAAATAGATGGGGAAACAGTGGAAACAGTGACAGACTTTATTTTGAGAGGCTCCAAAATCACTGCAGATGGTGATTGCAGCCATGAAATTAAAAGACACTTACTCCTTGGAAAGAAAGTTAAGACCAAACTAGAAAGCATATTAAAAAGCAGAGACATTACTTTGTCAACAAAGGTCCATCTAGTCAAGGCTATGGTTTTTCCAGTGGTCATATATGGATGTGAGAGTTGGATTGTGAAGAAAGCTGAGTGCCGAAGAATTGATGCTTTTGAACTGTGGTGTTGGAGAAGACTCTTGAGAGTCCCTTGGACTGCAAGGAGATCCAACCAGTCCATCCTAAAGGAGACCAGTCCTGGGTGTTCATTGGAAGGACTGATGTTGAAGCTGAAACTCCAATACTTCGGCCACCTGATGCAAAGAGTTGACTCATTTGAAAAGACCCTGATGCTAGGAAAGATTGAAGGCAGGAGGAGAAGGGGATGACAGAGGATGAGATGGTTGGATGGCATCACCGACTCAATGGACATGAGTTTGGGTAGACTCTCGGAGTTGGTGATGGACTGGGAGGCCTGGCGTGCTGCGGTTAATGGGGTCACAAAGAGTCAGACATGACTGAGTGACTGAACTGAACTTTACCCTCTTTGTACTGTCCTTATTCAGGAGAAGAAAGACTTTTTATGCATCAAAGTTATGCTGTAAGGTCAGATCAGATCAGATCAGTTGCTCAGTCGTGTCCAACTCTTTGTGACCCCATGAATCGTAGCACGCCAGGCCTCCCTGTCCGTTCCCAACTCCCAGAGTTCACTCAGACTCATTTCCATCAAGTCAGTGATGCCATCCAGCCATCTCATCCTCTGTCGTCCCCTTCTCCTCTTGCCCCCAATCCCTCCCAGCATCAGAGTCTTTTCCAATGAGTCAACTCTTCGCATCAGGTGGCCAAAGTACTGGAGTTTCAGCTTTAGCATCATTCCTTCCAAAGAAATCCCAGGGCTGATCTCCTTCAGAATGGACTGGGTGGATCTCCTTGCAGTCCAAGGGACTCTCAAGAGTCTTCTCCAACACCACAGTTCAAAAGCATCAATTCTTCGGCGCTCAGCCTTCTTCACAGTCCAACTCTCACATCCATACACGACCACAGGAAAAACCATAGCCTTGACTAGACAAACCTTTGTTGGCAAAGTAACGTCTTTGCTTTTGAATATGCTATCTAGGTTGGTCATAACTTTCCTTCCAAGGAGTAAGCGTCTTTTAATTTCATGGCTGCAGTCACCATCTGTAGTGATTTTGGAGCCCATAAAAATAAAGTCTGACACTGTTTCCACTGTTTCCCCATCTATTTCCCATGAAGTGATGGAACCAGATGCCATGATCTTTGTTTTCTGAATGTTGAGCTTTAAGCCAACTTTTTCACTCTCCTCTTTCACCTTCATCAAGAGGCTTTTGAGTTCGTCTTCACTTTCTGCCATAAGGGTGGTGTCATCTGCATACTGAGGTTATTGATATTTCTCCCGGCATTCTTGATTACAGCTTGTGTTTCTTCCAGTCCAGCATTTCTCATGATGTATTCTGCATATAAGTTAAATAAGCAGGGTGACAATATACAGCCTTGATGTACTCCTTTTCCTATTTGGAAGCAGTCTGTTGTTCCATGTCCAGTTCTTACTGTTGCTTCCTGACCTGCATACAAATTTCTCAAGAGGCAGGTCAGATGGTCTGGTATTCCCATCTCTTTCAGAATTTTCCACAGTTTTATTGTGATCCACATAGTCAAAGGCTTTGGCATAGTCAATAAAGCAGAAATAGATGTTTTTCTGGAACTCTCTTGCTTTTTCCATGATCCAGCGGATGTTGGCAATTTGATCTCTGGTTCCTCTACCTTTTCTAAAACCAGCTTGAACATCAGGAAGTTCACGGTTCACATATTGCTGAAGCCTGGCTTGGAGAATTTTGAGCATTACTTTACTAGCATGTGAGATGAGTACAATTGTGCGGTAGTTTGAGCATTCTTTGGCATTGCCTTTCTTTGGGATTGGAATGAAAACTGACCTTTTCCAGTCCTGTGGCCACTGCTGAGTTTTCCCAATTTGCTGGCATATTGAGTACAGCACTTTCACAGCATCATCTTTCAGGATTTGGAATAGCTCAACTGGAATTCTATCACCTCCACTAGCTTTGTTTGTAGTGATGCTTTCTAAGGCCCACTTGACTTCACATTCCAGGATGTCTGGCTCTAGGTCACTGATCACACCATCGTGATTATCTGGGTGGTGAAAATTTTTTTGTACAGTTCTTCTATGTATTCTTGCCATCTCTTCTTAATATCTTCTGCTTCTGTTAGGTCCATGCCATTTCTGTCCTTTATAGAGCCCATCTTTGCATGAAATGTTCCTTTGGTATGTCTGATTTTCTTGAAGAGATCTCTAGTCTTTCGCATTCTGTTGTTTTCCTCTATTTCTTTGCATTGATCCCTGAAAAAGGCTTTCTTATCTCTTCTTGCTATTCTTTGGAACTCTGCATTCAGATGTTTATATCTTTCCTTTTCTCCTTTGCTTTTCGTTTCTCTTCTTTTCACAGCTATTTGTAAGGCCTCCCCAGACAGCCATTTTGCTTTTTTGCATTTCTTTTCCATGGGGATGGTCTTGATCCCTGTCTCCTGTACAATGTCACGAACCTCATTCCATAGCTCATCAGGCACTCTATCTATCAGATATAGGCCCTTAAATCTATTTCTCACTTCCACTGTATAATCATAAGGGATTTGATTTAGGTCATACCTGAATGGTCTGGTGGTTTTCCCTACTTACTTCGATTTAAGTCTGAATTTGGCAATTAGGAGTTCATGGTCTGAGCCACAGTCAGCTCCTGGTCTTGTTTTTGCTGACTGTATAGAGCTATGCTCTATGCTGTAAACATACCCACAAAAGTAATTTGTTTTCCTGATGGATATTCTAAAAATGTCAAGAGCCATGACCATTGAAACTGGACAGGAATTATAAGGAGGTGAGGCAAGTGTCAGGCAGGGCCCAGGCGGAAACAGGGCAGAGAAGGAAGAAGGAGGTTGCTAAGGAGAAGCCAGGAGAACCTACCAACCAAGAGGAGCTGGAGAGGAACCAGGAAAAAATGGCTCTCCATTCTTCAGACCCCAAATTCATTGCTGGTGGCAGTGAGCAGGGCAGGGTCCTTTCAGATAACAGGATAAACCTGTGAGTCCTTCCCCTCTCTGTTTGGACTAAAATATCACAGTTGCAGTCTTCCAATCAAGGGCTCTGTGAGGTCTGCAATAGCAAACATTAGAGCACATTTGAGATAATACTCAAACTTTACAGGTTTTTATAATTCACACGTTCTCTTTTTCCCAGGAAAGCTCTATCTACAGTCAATATTTTAGTCAGCCTGTTCTCAGTAAAACATTGAGCCCTCATTAACAAATAATTACCTTTCATGAGAAAACCAAACAGATAAGGCTAATTAATTTGCCATTATAACTCCTTAACTTTAAATATCATGTTGCAGTATAATTCTTCACTATAGTCTACTCAAAATCAGATTCTGCTAACATAATTATGTAATGGAAACAATGAAGCATTATTACCAAGATGGAAGCAAAATTGTGCAAAACTGAAGTCAGTTTTTAGAGATTGATTTACACATCCCAACAGACAAAGAGCCTGCAGGAGAAAAAAACAAGAGGAACCATGAACGGTAATGAAGGCAGTCAAACCAAAGTCAGTGGTATTTCCCAAATCTCAGGACAAAGAGTAGAAAGAGTTTAGAGTGGGAAGTGTCCCTTGCAGCTCAACCCTCACAGCTCTGTCCCTCTTCTTAGCTACCACAGGAAACAGAGCAAGAACATTCTCTTAAGACTAAGAAGGGTCAGGGAAGACAGAGTGAAGAGTTGAGATCCAGTTAATTTCACATGAACTAATGCAGGAACATCTGTTATAGAGGCCAAAACTATCTTCAAATTAGCTACATTAAGAATTTTTAAATTTACATAAGATAGCAATAAAGATGTATTGTAATCACAGGAAAAATTATAAATAAACCAGACACAATTTATGTCTATAAACTAGGGAATAGTTTATGCATTTGGTAATTAATTATGCATCAATGAATGCTATAAAACAATGCATCAAATGATTATAATTGGATTTTAAATCAGGATGTGGAGCCCTATACAAAGTGTGATTACAACTATCAATAACAACTACTGTTCCTGTAGCTCAAATGGTAAAGAATCTGCCTGCAATGCAGGAGACCCACATTCGATCCCTGGGCCAGGAAGATCCTTTGAAGAAGGGAATGGCAATCCATGCCAGTATTCTTGCCTGGAGAATCCCATGGACGGAGGAGCCTGGTAGGATACAGTCTATGGGATCTCAAAGATTCAGACATGACTGAGTGACTAATACTACGCTACTGTTTAGTAAGGACTTCCCAGGTGGCACTAGTGGTAAAGAACATGCCCTGCCAATGCAGGAGACATTAGAGATGTGGGTTTGATCCCTGGGCTGGGAGGATCCCTTGGAGGAAGGCATGACAACTCACTCCAAGATTCTTGTCTGGAGAATCCCATGGACAGAGGAGCCTGGCAGGTCCATGGGGGTTGCAGAGTCAGACATGACTGAAGTGAAAGAATGAAATTAGAACATTTCATAACACCATACACAAAGATAAATTAAAAATGGATTAAAGGCCTAAATCTAAGACCAGAAACTATAAAACTCTTAAGAGGAAAACACAGGAGACTATTTGGCATAAGTCGCAGAAAGTCCCTCCATATCTCCTAGAGTAATGGAAATAAAAACAAAAATAAACAAATGGGACCTAATTAAGCTTTTGTACAGCAAAAGAAACCATAAACAAGATGAAAAGACAACCCTCAGAATGGGAGTAAATAATTGCAAATGAAGCAACTGACAAAGGATTAATCTCCAAAATATACAAGCAACTCATGCAGCTCAATATCAGAAAAACAAACAACCCAATCAAAAAATGGGCAGAAGACCTAAGCAGATATTACTCTGAAGAAGACAAATAGATGGCTAATAAACCATAAAAAAGTGCACAACATCACTTCTTATTGTGAAAGTGAAGTTGCTCAGTCATGTCTGACTCTTTGCGACCCCATGGACTGTAGCCCGCCAGGCTCCTCTGTCCTTGGGATTTTCCAGGCAGGAGTACTGGAGTGGGGTGCCATTTCCTAGAGAAGTACAAATCAAAACTACAATGAGGTGTTACCTCGCACTAGTCAAAATGGCCAGCGTCAAAAAATCTACACACGAAAAAAGCTGGAGAGGATGTGGAGAAAAGGGAACCCTTCTGCACAGTTTGTGGGAATGTAAATTGACATAGCCACTATGAAGAACAGTAAGAAGATTTCTTAAAAAAAAAAAAAAAAGACTAGGAACAAAACTACTATATGACTGAGCAATCCCGCTACTGGGCATATACCCTGAGAAAATCACAATTGTAAAAGACACATGTACCCCAATGATCACTGAAGCACTATGTATAATAGCCAGGACAAGGAAGCAACCTAGATGTCCATCAACAGATGAATGGATAAAGAAGTTGTGGTACATACATACAATGGACTATTACTCGGCCATAAAAAAAAAAAAAAAAAACAAGACACAGTGGGGGAAGGTGAGGGGGGACAAATTGAAACATATACATTACCATATGTAAAATAGATAGCTAGTGGGAAATTTGCTGTGTGACACATGGAGCTCAACCCAGTACTCTCTGACAATCTAGAGGGATGAGATGGAGTGGAAGGTGGAAGGGAGGTTCAAGAGGGAGGGGACATACATATACCTATGGCTGATTCATGTTGATGTATGACAGACACCAACACAAAATTGTAAAGCAATTATCTTCCAATTAAAAAGAAATAATTATTTTAAGAAAATAAAAAAGACTTTTAATAAAGGCGATCCTGTGGTTTTGGATAATCACACAGCCTAACATGTAACAAGAGTGCCAAAGGAGAACAGTACAGAAAAAAATATTTGAATAAAAAATGGCCACAAGATCTTCCATACTTTAAGAAAATTATAAAATCACTTACATAAGAAGCTGCTGCTACTGCTGCTGCTAAGTCGCTTCAGTCCTTTTCGACTCTGTGTGACCCCATAGACGGAAGCCCACCAGGCTCCCCCGTCCCTGAGATTCTCCAGGCAAGAACACTGGAGTGGGTTGCCATTTCCTTCTCCAATATGTAATAAGCTAAACAAACCCAAATGATAAAAATGGCAATGGGCTTCTCATAAGAAACAATGCAAGTCAAGGATATTGTGAGAACCTCTTCAAAGTTCATTAACAAAAAAGTGGACCAGCTAGAATGTTATACCTAGAAAAAACTTCCCATAAAAATGAAAGTGCAATAAAGATTTTTTCAGACACACAAAGTCTGAAAGACAATATCACAAGAATCCCTGCATGTGTTAAAGGATGTCCTTCAGTGGAAGGAAAATAATGCCAGGTGAAAATTTGGATCTACAGAAAAGAATGAGGAGCATTGGAAATGGTGAAAATGTAGATAAATGTAATTTTCAAATTTCTAATCTATCTATAAGATCATTTAAAAGCAAAGATAATAACAATGTATTGTTGGGTATACAACATATCTAGTAGTAAAACAATGGCAAAAGAAAAGGAGAGAAAGTATACAGTTCTCTTGTACAGTTGGTGGGAATGTCTATGGAAAGGACTATAATATTATTTGAAGGTGGACTGTGATAAATTTTTAAAATATACTGTAAACTCTAGTGCAAATACTAAACAAAAAGGTATAGCTAATAAGAAATAAAAAACTAAAACAGAAACATAATATGCATCCAATCTAAAAGAAGGTAAAAAGCAAAGAAGAACAAAGAGTAGATAAGACAAATAGAGAACAAACAGTAACATTTAAATCCAACAATAAAAATAATTACCTTAAACAGAAATGGCCTAAACTCACCAATTAACAAACAGACTAAGATTAGATAAAAGAAAGCAAGATTCAACTATGTATGCCATCTACAAGTATCTCACTTCAAGTAAAAATTATATATATAGAAAGAGAGAGAGATTACAAATTTTAAAAAAGGATGAAAAAGATAAATTACACTAATAATAATCAAAAGAAAGCCCAGTGGCTAGACTAAGATCTATGTAGATTTCAGAATAAGGAATATTCCCAGGAAAAAAAAAAATCATTACATAACAATAAAGAGATTGATTCATCAGGAGTACACAACAATCCTGAATGTTTATTCAGATAATTTAAAAGTTTCAAAATGTATGAAATAAAAAATAATGGAATTAGAAGGATAAGTAGACAAACTCATAATTAAAGTTAGAGATTTAAATATCTAATTTCAATGATTAGTAAAAAACCAGACAGAAATACAATAAGGATGTAAAACACTACAAAAACATTACCTAACAAATTAATCTAAAGGCATTTATAGAACATTGTCCATCAGCAGCAACAAAAATATGCATTTTTATCAACTGCACATTTACCAAAACCATAATCTGGGCAATAAAATAAGTCTCAATAAATTCAAAACGATTCACCTCTCCAAAGTATATTATGTAATTACACAGAATTAAGTATGAAATCAATAACAAAAAGAGTTCCAACTATTTAGAAACTAAAGAGCACTTCTGAGTATATATCCAAAGGAACTGAACTCTAGCCCTCAAAGAAATATCTGTATTCCCATGTTAATTGCAGCATTATTCACAAGAAACAAGATATGGCAATAGATAGGATTACTGTTGAGACTTTAAAAAGGAAGAAATCCTGCCATTTGCACCAAGATGGACGGACCTGCAGAACGTTACACTAAGTGAAATACGCCAGTCACAAAAAGACAGACACTACATGATCTCAAATATGGAATCTAAATAATTAAACATAGAGAGTAGATGGTGGTTTCCAGGGGATAAGGTAGAAAGAAGGTGGCCATTAGCGGACAAGGGAGAGACAAACTGGGGAGGTATTGGTGAAAAGGTATAATGTTTCAGTGACACAAAATAAATAAGTTCTGAAGATTTATGGTGCAATGTATGGCATGTGGTTAACAATACTGTACTGTATACTTAAAATTTTGCTAAGACAGTAAAACTTATGTAAGTGCTCCTACTACATAAGGAAAAGTATCTACAGCTTTTTGTATGCAAAAAAGAAAAGAAAAAGAGAAACAACCCAAAATGCCCTTATATCTATTAAAGAAATTGAATTTGTACTAAAAAAGAAAAGCCCTCCAGGACCTGACAGCTTCACTAAGGAATTGTACTAAACATTTAAAGAAGAAATAATATCAGTTTTTCACAAATACTTCAAGAAAATGGAAGATAAAGAAACAACTCCCAACTCATTTTATGAGGTCAGAATTATCTTGGTCAAAACCCTGGGCAAAAACATTAAGAAAACCAACATTTTTCATTAATAAGAACATAGACATAAAAATTCTTAAAATTTTATCCAAAGAAATCCAACAATCATTAAAAAAGAATAATACATAAGACCAAGTGGTGTTTATTCCAGGAATGGGTCAACATTCAAAATCAATCAACACAATTCAACATACTAACAGATTAAGGAAGAAAAACCATATCATCTTCTCAATAGATGCAGAAAAAGTAGCTGACAAACTTCTACATCCATTCTTGATCAAAGTGCTCAGCAAACTAGGAACAGAAGCAACTGCCTCAACCTGATAAAGGAAAACTACAAAACATCTACGGGTAACATCAGACTTAATGATGAAAGACCAGATGTTTTCACCCTAAGACTGGAGCAATGCCTTTCTATTCAACACTATCATCTTTAGTTACATTGTTGTCCAAGTATTTCACATTTTTATGCTAGTATACATAGTATTGTTTTTAATTGTAAGTTTTTGGGGGGCTCCAAAATCACTGCAGATGGTGACTGCAGCCATGAAATTAAAAGACGCTTACTCCTTGGAAGGAAAGTTATGACCAACCTAGATAGCATATTCAAAAGCAGAGACATTACTTTGCCAACAAAGGTCCATCTAGTCAAGGCTATGGTTTTTCCTGTGGTCATCTATGGATGTGAGAGTTGGACTGTGAAGAAGGCTGAGCGCCGAGGAATTGATGCTTTTGAACTGTGGTGTTGGAGAAGACTCTTGAGAGTCCCTTGGACTGTAAGGAGATCCAACCAGCCCATTCTGAAGGAGATCAGCCCTGGGATTTCTTTGGAAGGAATGATGCTAAAGCTGAAACTCCAATACTTTGGCCACCTGATGCGAAGAGCTGACTCATTGGAAAAGACTCTGATGTTCGGAGGGATTGGAGGCAGGAGGAGAAGGGGACGACAGAGGATGAGATGGCCGGATGGCATCACCAACTCAATGGACATAAGTTTGAGTGAACTCCAGGAGTTGGTGATGGACAGGGAGGCCTGACATGCTGCGATTCATGGGGTCACAAAGAGTCGGACACGACTGAGCGACTGAACTGAACTGAACTGATCATTGTGTTTTAAGTTAATTGCTAGACTATTAAAAAAAAAGACTGCATTTTTTGTATATTTTACCTTGCAACCTTTGAAACTCTAGCCTCACTCAATACTTCTAGTAACTTTAATACAGATTATAATTGACAGCTCAGGGACTATAGATCTTCTATGTATTGAATACAGGGGAAACTCATGGCTGATGAGGAACTAGCAAAATTCTCACCAACCATATGAAGAAATGAATCACCATGAGAATAAAACTGCAAATAAAGAGAGTTTTACTTTTCCTTTTCAATCTGTACATCTTTTATTTCTTTTTCTCTCCATACAGCAATATATTACAATATAACAAGAAAATCTGGGAGAATTTATTCATAGAAATTGACACACTGATTCTAAAATTTATTGGAAATACAAATGGCTTCACTTATCCAAAAGTGTTTAAAAAAAAAAAGAAAAACAACAACAAAGGGGGAAGAATTACACAACCTGATCACAACACTTACTTTACTTTTTTTTGTATAATAGGTAGTATACAGCAGACTGTATATAATATATAAAAATATCTGGTGTAAAGACAGACATACACACCAATGAAAGAGAACAGACACTCTGGAAATAATCTCACACAAATACGGTCAGTTAATTTTCAATAAAATGTCAAAGCAATTCAACGGGTAAAGGATAATCTTTTTCAATAAGTGGTGCTAAACAATTAGATATCTGTGTGCAGAAAAAAAAATGAACTTTGACACTTAGTTAACAGCATGAACAAAAACATAAAATTGATCATTAGAACTAAATGTAATATCTAAAACTATGAAACTTCTAGACAAAAAATGGAAAAATTACTTGTGGTTTCAGGCAAAGATTTCCTAAGTAGAACAGAGTAAGCACAAAGTAAAAAAAATTGTTTCCAAAAAACACTAATTTTATGAAATTTAAAACTTGCTCTTCAGAACACGTTGTTAGGAAAATGAAAAGGCAAGCAGTAGACTACAAGAAAATATAGGTAAAAAATATCTGACAGAGAACTTGCATTAATTCCATCTACCTAAAATTTTAGAAAAGGAAAACTGTAGTGAGAGAAAACAAACCACTAGTTTCCAGAATCTGCATAGGAGTACAAGCAAAATCTGGGAGTGAGGAAAATGTTCTATCATGGGCGTGGTGGATACTGAATTGTGTACATTTTTCAAAACTTATACAATGGTACTTCCCCAGTGACTCAGGGGTAGAGAATCTGCCTGCAATGCAAAAGATGCGGGTTATATCCCTGGGTCAGTCAGGAAGATCCCCTGGAGAAGGAAATAGCAACCCACTCAAGTACTCTTGCTTGGGAAATTCCATGGACAGAGGAGCCTGGCAGGCTCCATAAGGTTGCATAAGAGTCAGACACAACTGAGCAACTAAACAACAACAACAAATACAATGGTGCACTTAAAATAGGTGAATTTTATTTTATGTAAATTGTGTTAATAAAACTATAAGAATATAACAATAACATATAATCTAATATTATTAAACAGAAAATAAAAAGCACCTGTAATTAAGATATCCAGACACTTCCGTGGTTAAGGCGTCTGTGCATTAAAATGTTTACATTTTTACCTTAAAAACAATCATCGTAAATTCTACAACTTAAATCTGTAAATTGTTTTATTTTGTTCAGTCGCTCAGTCACATCTGACTCTTTGTGACCCCATGGACTGCAGCACACCAGACCTCCTTGTCTTTCACTATTTCCCAGAGTTTGTTCAAACTCACGTCCATTGAGTCAGTGATGCCATCCAACCATCTCATCCTCTGTCGTCCCCTTCTCCTCCTGCCTTCAATCTTTCCCAGCATCAGGGTCTTTTCTAATGAGTCGGCTCTTTGCACCAGGTGGCCAAAGTATTGGAGTTTCAGCTTCAGCATCAGTCCTTCCAATGAATATCCAGGGTTGATTTCCATTAGGATTGACTGGTTTGATCTCCTTGCTATCCAAAGGACTCCTAAGAGTCTTCTCCAGCATGACAGCTTGAAAGCCTCAACTTTTTGGCTGTACATGATCACTGGAAAAACCATAGTTTTGACTAGACAGACCTTTGTTGGCAAAGTGACATCTCTGCTTTTTAATATGCTGTCTAGGTTGATCATAGCTTTTCTTCCAAGGAGCAATGGTCTTTTAATTTCATGGCTGCAGTTCCCATCTGCAATGATTTTGGAGCCCCCCAAAATAAAGTCTCTCACTGTTTCCATTGTTTCCCCATCTAGTTGCCATGAAGTGATGGGACCAGATGCCATGATCTTCGTTTTCTGAATGCTGAGTTTTAAGCCAACTTTTTCACTCTCCACTTTCACTTTCATCAAGAGGCTATTTAGTTCCTCTTCTCTTTCTACCATTAGAGTGGTGTCATTTGCATATCTGAGGTTATTGATATTTCTCCTGGCCATGTTGATTCCATCCTGTGGAATTGTTTTGTAACCCACCTTTCTTTCACTTATATGTCCTGAACATTTCTGTGTCCACAAAGAAACAGGACAACCACAGGACTTCCAATGGCTTCAAAATTGTCCATTGTATTCATGCAAAATATTGCATTCAGTTTCCCAGTGCTCGTTGTTGTGAGCAGTGTTGTCAAGAATCCTGCTCTTTCCCTCAATTCTAGGTCTCTCCTCTTAGAACCCCAGTCTCACCACCTGATTCTTCCAGGTCTGACACTCCCTCAACCCCACTACCTCCTCAGAAGTTCTCACCCACCCCACAATTTGCTGCCTTTCCTCCCCAGTTCCCAACGCCATGGTGGGGCATCACACATCTCACTGGAAATTCCACAAACTCATTACATCTTTCCACTGCGTCAGATTGGAAGAGGGCATGGCAACCCACTCTAGTATTCTTGCCTGGAGAATCCCCATGAACAGAGGAGCCTGGCAGGCTACAGTCCATGGGGTCACAGAGTTTGACATGACTGAAGGGACTTAGCACGTACGCACTGCATCAGACCCACTTAGCAAAACCGCACTCCATAAAATTCAACTCATGTTGAATCCAACCCCAGCCGGACAAGATTGGAGGAAACCACTGGGGGAGCTGAGTGGCCTCCCACAGTACTCAGGACCACAAGCCTCAGGAGCCCCTCCGGGCTGTGTGGCCATCAGACTCTATCCCTGGTCCATCCTCTGCCAGTCCAGTGCCTCTCAAACTATCTGTTGTGAAGGGCCACGTATTCTTATTTCCAATCCAGTATAGACCAATATTTTTGTAAAATATGATAAAAGCGTTACAGCAGTGCCAACTTTCATAGACGTTTCTAAATCCTGACTCTCACTTTCCATGCCGCTGCACTCATGCTTTGCAATCCCAGATGACCCTCCCACACCTTCTCCTCACCTCAAACCACCAGCACCCCGACCCCACTCCTCTCTCAGTGATAATCGTGTTTCTTCCTTCTCAGGGAAGGAACAAAGACCATCAGAAGGGGCCAGGCTTTCCATACACTCTCTCCCTTTGCTACAGATGAACTGGCCACGTTCCCATTGAAGCCCAAATGCTCCATTTATGCACTGGGTCTCACTTTCTCCACCTAAGAACACTCTTCTTTCTCTCACATCAAAGATTTTTCCCTCCACTGAATCCATCTGTCTAAATGCTGTTGTTTCTCCCATCTTAAAAATAAATAAATAAGCCTCTCTTGATCCCACTTTCCTCTGCCTCCTGACTCCTCTCTCTTTGATGATCCTTTCTCCAGTCCTTCTCCTCAACCTACACCAACCAGGCCTGTCCCACCACTCAACTGCTTTCTCAAGGTCAAAGACATCCACTTGGTAAAAACCTATGGTTGACTGTCAGTCTTTGAAGCAGACACGTGTGATGGCCCCACTTTTGTTCCCTGGCCCACCTCTGATTTCAGCCACAGCTGTGAAAGTTCCATGCTCATTAACAGCATTCCTCACCAAGCACCCACCTCACCTCTCTGCTCTTCTGTCTCAAGGCTTTCTCCTACCAGAGCCTGTGAAGCACAGAAGCAGAGGGGGAGTTAACATTCCCAGGAAAACTCTCAACCAGTGGGGGACCAGATGAATGTGCCAGCTTCCCATCATTTGTACAGATGAATCTGGGGGCACTCAGGCCCCTTCTCAGTGGAGCTGACCCCATAATCCAGAGCAGTTTCCTCAGTCACATACCCTTTAATAGCTTCTTTCTCACTTCTAACATCCTCTCATTCCTGTCTCTTGGATCACCTCCAAATAAATACCTGTACTGAATACCTTGTTCACAGGTTCTGCTTTTAAAGGAACCCACACTAAGGTGATCCTTATCTAATTTACCAACCACATTTGACATGGCTGATCATTCTCTCCTCTTGAAACAGGTTCTCACTTGGCTTCTAGGACGTGAACTCTCCTGTTTTTCCTCCCACCTCCCTGCTTGCTTCTTGTAAGTCTCTGCTGGTCCTCCTTCCTGACCCCTGGGTTCTTGGCCACTTCTTTTCCACACCTGTGCTTACTCCTTGAGGGGGATGTGAGCCAGTATCATGGTTTTAAATATCACCCAAGGGCTTCCTTGATGGCTCAATGGTAAAGCCAATGCAGGAGGCACAGGTTCGATCCCTGATCCGGGAAAAGCCCACATGTCGTGCAGCAGCTGAGCCCAAGCACGACAAGTGTTCAGCCTGTGCTCTAGAGCCTGGGAGCCGCAACTATTGAGGCCATATGCTGCAACAATTGAAGCCCACGTACCCTAGAGCCTGTGCTCCACAACAGGAGAAGACACCCCAATGAGAAGCCCACCCATGGCAACTAGAGAGCAGCCCCCATTCATCACAACTACAGAAGAGCCTGCACAGCAGTGAAGACCCAGCATAGGCAAAAATGAATAAAATAATAAATAAACATCACCCAAATGTTTATGACTTTCAAAATTCTATATCGAGACCAAATTTTCCTTTAAACTCCAAACTCAGACATTTAACTAACTACCCACTCGACATCCCTACAAGGATGTTTAAAAGACATCTCAGACTTGAAGACAAAACTCGATTCCTGGTCCCCTTCCCGTGCCAACCCTCACCTGCCCAAACCTAGTCCTTCCAGTGTCTTCTCTCACTGTTTATGGCAACTCCTTCCTTCTGGCACTCAGGCCAAAATCCTTCCAATGACCCCTGACAGCTCTCTTTCTCTCATACTCCATGCAACTAGTGAATTCTGTCAGTTCTAGCTGATGTATGTCATATAAAGATGAGTGAGTGTGTGTGTGTGTGGGTACGTGTCTCCAAATCCTGACTAGTTCTCACCACCGCCACTGCTCCTCTCCTGAATCAAGCTGTGATCATTGGTAGCCAACACTCTACCCAACTGGGGTCACCCTTCATCCACCTTTCACCAATTCTCAAAAAAGCACCCAAGTAAATGTATATTAGATCCTATTCTTGCCTGGAGAATCCCATGGACAGAGAAGCCTGGCAGGCTACAGTCCATGGGGTCACAAGAGTTGGACATGATTTAGTGACTAAACCACAACCACCAGTACTGTCAAAATGTATATTAGATCACATTGTACCAGTTGTCAAAACCCTTCACTGCTTCAAATCCCACTGAGAGCAATATGGAGTCTTCATGTCAGCTCCCAGGACCACCCCACCTGGCCCTCCAGCGTCTCCCTCACCTCACCTCCTGCTCCCCTTCTCTCACCCTATTCCAGGCACACTGGCCTTCTCCTTGCCATTCTCACTCACACCAGGCACATTCCTGGATCTTCCTTTTCATACAATTTGAGGACTTCAGGGGTAAGACTTGAGTGGAAAATTCATGTTTTACTTTGGCATGTTAGTTGCAAGAGGTGTTTTTTTTTTTAATCAACTGTGTCAGTTTTAGACTTATTCAAACCCCTCAAGTTTACCGCAAAAGGACTGAATCCCCATTCATGGGATCTGTTGGAATCTGTTCCAAAAACACTAAGGATTATTTTTAAAACTTGCCTGGATATTACAATTGATAAACTAACAATGCAATTACCACTCTACTCCTATGGTAAACTACTAATATTATGCAGAATAATTTTTAATTGCTTAATAACCATCCTATGACATACATCTGTAGCTCCATTCAAAATTATAGTTTAAATAATCCACCAGTGGCCATAAGATAAGCTTGTTTCTTTAACCCTACTTAGGAAATACTTGGATTCAGATGGCACTGAACAGGGACTGGTAGTGCACACGTGCCCTACCTGTGTCACCTCTAGGCTTCAAGGACTTTGTTTGTGATCTGTAATTCATGAGTTATTTAAAAAAAAAAAAAAGCTTTCTAGACACCAAGCCAACAATCAATGAATTTATCCAGGTCCTTTCAGAAGGAGAAGAATATTTATTCAATCAAGCACTCACAGTTCATCTAAACTAGCCTCCCCCGCTTCCTATAAAAGCAAATGTGATGAGAGAAAAAGCCAAGAGTCTTTCATTTAAGAGGTGCTAGAATTTTCAGTACTTTGAGACAAACAGAAGATCTCTAAGTCCTTTCTGCATACAAGGGAGGTGTTTGCTGCATATGCCCTGGATATGCAAGGGGAAGAAAAGTAAAAGCAACAGTTTTGATAAACTTTAGGTAAATTCCAAAATAACTCATTGTTCTCTATGCTTGGGTTTCCTCATGTGCAAAATGTAGGCTTTTCATTGTGGATTAAAACCTGAGACTCATAAATATCCCAACAGGGACAGCCTGAAAGGGCCCAGTACCCTGAGGGTCCGAAATGATTTCTGAGCTCCTGCCTTTAAAACTGTGTTTGCTTGGGACAAAAAGAACAATGAAAAGTCAAACTCCACACTTTATAATTGTCAGTAATTCAAAAGGTGATAAAACCCTGTGTTTATAATGTCAACATGACTCAAAAAAATTCTAATTAACGTTCTTTCAAGTAAAAAAGATGCCCTGCATTTTCACATAATCCTTTGGAGCAACAGTCATTTTCACAACAGCCAGTTGAGCTCCTTAACTCAGTCACAGCGTCAAAAAGAAAACATAATGTTGGCCGCAAGAGTAATCAAAAGAACACTGTTTCACTAGTTATCACCAACACATACAGAGATGAACGGAAGAAGGAGAGCCATTTCTCATTCCAACCAAAACAATCAATTTTTGTCAAATGCATCTCATGAAGAGAAGGCCAAAGGGATAAACAGAAGAGAATCCCTTTCTTCATAATTAGAACCTAGTTACTGGGTAGATAAAATAACATTATTAGAAAAAAAATTTTTTTCTTGTTAAAGATAATCAGTTAAAATTAAAGAATTTTAAGTTAATCAGACTCAGATGTTTCGAAAGACTTCTAAATACACACTGCTAATCTGGTAACGCCCCACTGCTTCTAATGACATGTTATTGAATCTGCAGGCAGTGACACAAGATGAAGTCAGTCCTTTTCGCTATAATCAAACCGGGTCAGCTGGGGAGCTGCCAAGCATACTCTGTGGAAAACAAAAGCCTGGAACAGAGTTTAAGTGTCTCCCAACACAGTGACTGAGAACTTGCAAGTTGTTTCGAGAGTAGATCTTAAATGTTCTAACCAAGAAAAAGAGATAGCACTGATGTGATATGATGCAGGTGTAAGGTATGGTGGTAACCATTTGTTAGTGTATCAAATCAACCCTTTGTACATCTCAAACTCACATGTGTTATATGTCAATTATATCTCAATGAGGCTGGAAAATGAAAATACGAAAAGAATGGATGCTCTATGACTTTTTTAAACCTAAATTACATGCAGGTCCAACCAGAATGTTCCCAGATAGTTCTAAGAGGCCACATCACCATCTCCAAATAAGCCACGGAGACCTTTGGTTATTTCCTACATCAACTATTACCTAGCCCAGGGAGATCCCAGGGGATTTCTACCCCATTTCAATAGATTCTCAAGCCAGATTGGTCCCTGGACCCCAAAACTGGCTCCAAATGACAGAGAACCACAGGGCTAACTAGTCCCTACTGCCTCCCTCTCGCCTGGGTGACAGCCCGTTAATTAGCCCTTGCTTGTCACATCTCCAATCTCTCCCCCTCCCTCAGCTTCCCCCTGGAGCCTTTCAATAAACTCAAATCTCCTCTTAACTCTTATACTGGAATGCTAAGCTGCCATCTCATCTCCTTGCATCTCCCACATACTCCTTGACAGAACAGCCCATATTCCCTAGCTCTGCCTCTTCACCCCTCTTTACAGCATAATCCCTCTAGTCCAGCTGGCTCAGCCACCGCGACACTACCTGACTAACCTACATGGCAAGTCACCAGCCACCGTGGTCACGGCCATTGGAAGGCTTTTGCTCACTCCTCTTCCTGTCTGATCTCTTGGCTTTAGGACATGGAAAGCATTGCCTTTGCCTCTGTGACCACGCCCTCCCTGGGCTCTGCTCCTGTCTCCCTGCTTTCTCTCAGGATGTTCTAGTTATCCACCCTCATCAACAGCGGTACCCCTAATGCTTTGGTTGTCCTGCTTTCTTACTCCACTCAGTCTCCTTGAGTGACTACTCACTTGGATGGCTCCTCTAAAGCATACTCACCAGTGAAAAGTGAAAGTGAAGTCGCTCAGTCGCGTCTGACTCTTTGCGACCCCATGGACTGTAGCCTACCAGGCTCCTCAGTCCATGGAATTTTCCAGGCAAGAGTACTGGAGTGGGTTGCCATTTCCTTCTCCAGGGGCTCTCCCAAATCTAAAACCACCCACTCCCTGGAGAGCTCTCGACTCCTATTTCCGACAGCCTATCTCCTTTCTCTGTCCAGAAGTCCCACATGCATCTTAAATGTGTCCCCAAAACAACTCAGCATCTTGGCCTCCAAATGTGCTTTTTCTCTCACCTTCTGTTTGAAACAATGAGAGCTTCATGGAACCAGCTGCCTAATCTTGAGAACTCTAAAATCTTTTATTTCTCCTTTATCCTCTATATCTAAGACCTCTAAGCCATGGATTCTATCTGCAAATTATCTCTTATATCTGTATGTCCCCCAGCATACAGATATAAGCCTGAGCTCAACCCCTGAACGCTCAGGGCTTGGCTTGGTCCAATAACTGCTAACTCACCTCTCCCTCCCCCATCCCTCTCTCCCCTCACCTACATTCCACAGGGCTCCCTCCCAGGTTAATTACAGTTTCTTGAGCAGTAGAGAAAAAGGCAGCCGTACAGTGAGCCCTGAGGGACTGGCTCATTTGCCTAAGTAAGCCCATAGGAATCCAGTGCATCCGCCAGGGGACTGTGACTTGTTGGCCTAAAAGATAAATTAAATCCTTCCTCGTACAGTAAATGAGGTGCTCTGGGGAGGAGGTTCCCATCCAGCTCACTTCCCCAAATAACTTCCACATGTGCATTACCCCTGCACCCCGCTGGCCCCGGAGGCACCCTGCCTCTCTTCCTTTCCACCATGCAGATGCTTCCTCTTATTTCTAGGCCCAGCTCAAATGTAATCTGCTGTCCCACCAGGTGGAGTCCTTATCACTGTCCCCCAGTCTCTCCACACAACTCTGTGTGCCCCTGTCCTGGCATTTAGTACCCATTTCCATTATGTAATGACCATAAGGTCATCTCCGAACTGTGAGAACCAAGTAAGTGCTTGGCCTACAGCAGAGACTCAGTAAGCAAACACCTCTTCAGCGGTGAGTGCTGACTCAAGTGAAGATGTGATTCTGCCCTGCCTTAGGCCTGTTGCCTACGGCAAACACGGGGTGATTTCATGAGGTGTTCATTTGTGCTTTCTTCTGGCTTGCTATTGCTGTCAGCACTTTTCCTTCCCCTCCCAAGAAGGCCGACAACTGCATGTGTGGCCTTCTGGGCTCTTTGGCCAGAGTTACAGGAGATGTCATGGTTCTGTCACGTGAGTGTATGTTCCTCGGTTCTTTGTCTCGGCACAACAAAGATTTGGAGGGACGGACATTAAGACCCTCAGTGCGTCACAGCTCTTGGGTCTTGGACAACAGTGCTACAGCTCTTTACAGCTCTATTTTATTTAGAAGATAGCAGGAGAGTGAGAGAGAGAGAGAGAGAAAGAGAGAGAGAGAAAGAAAAGAGCGCACGCACACTGGACAGAGACTCCATCAGAGAGCGCTTTGGCTCCTCCTTTTATGTGTTTTTTTCCTCCACCTGGCCTGCCCTATGCAAATTGGGCTTAGCCAGGAGTGCGGTTTGTTCTGCCTGAAGTCTTCACTCTGGTCCTTGGACCTTCCTTTGACCTTCCTTGTCTTTTAGCCACCGCCATTTTGGACTCCTTTTCCCTATTCTATCTACCTAACATTCCCCCCTCAAGAGACAGGAGGCCCAATTCTTTGGGAATAGGGGCGTCGAGGCCCTTCTGGCTACTTCCTGCTGAACTGGGATGGCAAGGGGTATTGGGCCTCCCCTTCTTGCTAGTCTCAATCCTCAGAGTCCTTATAGTGGTGTCCAAGGGTGTGTGATATTTTCCGTGGTCAGCTGTAGTTCTATATCTTTGTTGAACTGGCCTGCATGTTGTAGCTGGTTGACCTGGGCAGAGACAAAACAGGTTAGACAATTGACAGTACATGGAATAATCATAGGCATCATCAATATAGCATAACAAGGACTAGTAGGGACATTGGTCAATTTTAAATTCACATGGCCAGGATGGCTCAAGTCCCTCCTTGTTCAGGGATCAGAAGATCTATCTCCTGTCTGTTTTGGAGTACAGTCTGTGTCAAGCTGTGTTGGCTCCTTAGAGTTATCCTGAGAAATCTTATCCCCAGAAACCAGGTTTTGGGGGTGTTCATTAGAATGACACTCATTGGTAGTTCTGAATAGGTATCTGAGAGCTCCCAGGGGCTCACAGGTGTATTGAGTGTCCTCTTCTGTTTTCTTCCATGGCTTGACTCGTGAGTAGTGAATCCAGGAGTCATGTCCTGGTACCTTGACTCCTGTGGGGGTAGAAAGTATTACAGGGTAGGGGCCCTTCCACATGGGCTGGAGTTGAGCCTTTGGGGACCCATCTTTCCAGACTTTAATTAGGACTTGAGTTCCTGGAGCATATAGTGGTGACTCTTTAGAATCTTTTGGGTCCTGGTTCATACCCCACAAGCGTATATCCTGTTGGAACTGCCCAATGGCCATGGTATAAGACTGGAGGGTCTGAACCTCTGGATCTAGGAAGAGGTCATTGATATAAACAAAAGGTCTCCCATATAGCATCTCATAAGGACTAAGACCAACCTGTTCCTTAGGGGCAATGCAGGTGTGGAGGAGAGCTATTGGTAAAGCCTCCTTCCATCCCAGGGAGGTCTCCTGGGTTATCTTTTTTATCGCTGATTTTAAGAATTGATTGGCTCTTTCTACTTTTCCTGAAGATTGAGGCCTCCAAGCACAATGAGATAATAAGTAATGCCCAATGCTCTCAAGACTCCTTGGGTGACCTTAGAAGTAAATGATGTCCCATTGTCACTTTGTAATGACCTGGGCAGACCAAATCTTGGAATGATTTCATGGAGCAGTTTTTTAACTACCTCCTCAGCCTTCTTGATCCGGGTGGGAAAGCCTTCAATCCATCTTGTGAATGTATCTATCATAACTAATAGGTATTTATACCCTTGAGAAACTGGCATCTGGGTGAAGTCCATCTGCCAGTCCTCTCCTGGGTAGGCCCCACGTCGATGGACGGGCTGGGCCAGCTGGGGTCTTCGAGCTCCTTGGGCGTTGTTTAATTGGCAAGTGGGACAAGAGGAGACCACCTGTCTTACAGTTGTTTGGAGGCCTGTTCCTCTGAAGGACCTTTCTAGTAATCTTTGGAGGGCCTTTTCTCCTAAATGAGTAGTGGCATGTAAGGAGTTAACCAACATCCATTGGAGGTTTCCAGGCAGAAAAAGGAGTCTCTCCTTTTGGAACCACCCCATATGATCTTCTTGAAAGTCCTCGCTCTTAGCTTTAAGAGTCTCACCTTCAGTATATGAAGGAGTTTCTGACAAATTAGTCTGTGGAACTAAGGTGGCAATCCCTATTAGGTCATGGTTCTGTAATGCTGCTCTCCTAGCTGCCTGATCAGCTGCTTGGTTCCCTCGTGCCACTTCCGTGTTCCCTTTTTGGTGTCCTTTACAGTGGGAGACTGAAACCTCAGTGGGCAGATGGACTGCCTCCAAGAGTCAAAGAATCTGATCACCATATTTGATTGGGGACCCTCGGGTGGTAAAGTGGCCCCTTTCTTTCCAAATAGCCACATGTGTATGTAGCACCAGAAAGGCATACTTGGAGTCAGTGTAAATGGCTATTCTTTTTCCTTTTCCCAGCTCTAAAGCTTGAGTCAGGGCTATGAGCTCAGCTAATTGGGCTGAAGTACCTGGTGGCAGAGGTTTAGCCTCTATGGTCTCAAAATTGCAGACTACTGCATACCCGGCTCTTCTTTTTCCATCCAGGACAAAGCTGCTTCCATCAGTGTACCAGATTTCCTCAGGATTGGTCAGAGGATCTTCTGAAAATCCCTCTCGGGGTTTTGTCCAGTGGTCCAAGGTTTCCAGACAAGAGTGAAATGGGAGAGAGCCCTCAGGGGTAGGTAGGAGGGTGGCTGGGTTAAGAACCTCACAAGGGGATATAGTGAGGCCTGGATTTTCCATCAGCATTACTTGATATCTGAGGATTCTTTGATCAGACATCCATAAATGGCCTCTCCCATTTAGGAGTTGTTTTACTTGGTGGCTGGTAAAAATAGTTAGTTTGCCCCCAAAGGAGAGTTTTAAAGAATCTTCTATCATAATTGCAATAGCTGCAAGATTTCGAAGGCAGGGGGGCCAACCTCGGGAAGTTGGATCGAGCCTCTTGGATAAGTGAGCTACAGACTGGGGCTCAGATCCCAACCTTTGAGTTAACACTCCCAAGGCTATTCCCTCTCTTTCATGGACATAAAGTTGGAATGCTTTTTCTGGGTCTGGCAACCTCAAGGCAGGTGCCTGAGTTAAGGCCTGTTTTAGTGTAGCCTCTGCCTCCTTTTGAGGAGTTCCCCACATCAGTGGGATTGAATCATCTCGTCCCTTTAAGCTTCATATAAGGGCTAGGCAATTAGACCATAGTTGGGTATCCAGATTCTATAATAACCAGTTAGCCCCAGGAAAGCTCGCAATTGTTTTCGAGTCATGGGGGAGGGCAACTGGAGGATTCCTTGTACCTGATCAGAGGACAGCCTCCTGGATCCGTGTGTAATCTGAACTCCCAGGTAAGTGACCTTTGTCTTGACCATCTGTGCCTTAGCATGGGAGACTTTATATCCCCTTTCTGCCAAGAAGTTTAGAACCTGAATTGCATGTTGTTGGGCACTTTTCTCATCTGGAGAGCAGATTAGTAGGTCATCTATGTATTGTAATATTTTCCCATTAGGTCCCAGGTCCAGATCTAGGAGATCGCGGCTAAGGGCCTGTCCAAACAGGTGGGGGCTATCTCTGAACCCCTGAGGTAATACTGTCCAAGTCATCTGTTGGTGTTTTTCTCCTGGGGCCTCCCACTCAAAGGCAAAAAGGTATTGGGATTCTTTAGCCAGTGGTATGCAAAAAAAATGCATCTTTGAGATCCAAGACTGTAAACCATTTGGCACTGGGTGGGATTTCTCCCAAGATTACATAGGGATTGGGTGGGATGGAGGGGGACTACATTTCATTTATGATCCGGAGATCTTGAACCATTCGCCAGGTTCCATCTTTTTTCTTTACTGAGAGGACTGGGGTGTTACATGGCGAACTGGTAGGGACCAGTAGCCCACAAGCAAGGCATTTATTTATTAAAGGCTGTGGTCCCTCCTGAGCCTCTCTTTTGAGAGGATATTGTTTCCGGTTAGGAAACCGAGTGGGATCTCGGAGGACAATGATGACCAGTTCAGCTTGGTGGGCTCGTCCAGGAATCCCCTGGTCCCACACCTGGGGGTTAATTTTGTCTTCCCATAGTTTTTGGTCCCTCTCTATTGAAGGTGTAATGGGTTCTTCAGTAGTGACCAGGAGCTGTAGAGCTCTAGGGGCTGAAAAACTTCCCATCACAAGGGTGGTCCCCAGTTTAGTGAGTATATCTCTTCCCAATAAGGGGGAAGGACACTCAGGGACCACCAGAAACTGGTGGGAAAATATTTGTCCATCCCAGCAACAAAGAAGTGCTCGGGTGAATCTTTTAGTAGTTGCTTTTCCTGTAGCTCCCAAAATGGTACAGGTTTTGGAGGAGAAGGCTCTGGAGTAGATCAAGACAGAGTAGGTAGCCCCTGTGTCAACCAAGAAATTCTCGGACCTACCTGCCACATCCAGTTGCACCCTCGGCTCCAGCCCCGTGATGGTTATCTGTGACAGGCGGGCTGGCTGGAGCGGGCCGCTTCAGTCCTCTTGAACCATCGTGAGGGTAGGCTTGGCGCTTGACCTTGAGGCTCTTGGGTCCCGAGGGCAGAGTGCCGCCCAATGTCCCAGTTGATGGTATTTGTGGCAAGCCATTCTAGGAGACTTGTTACAGTTTGGACACTCTTTGGCCCACTGCCCCGCCTGTCTACAGATTAAGCATTTGCCTAGTGCCTTGTCCTTCCCCTCCCAAGAAGGCTAACAACTGCATGTGTGGCCTTCTGAGCTCTTTGGCCAGAGTTACAGGAGATGTCATGGTTCTGTCACACGAGTATATGTTCCTCGGTTCTTTGTCTCATCACAACAAAGATTTGGAGGGATGGACATTAAAACCCTCGGCGCGTCACAGCTCTTGGGTCTTGGACAAACCGTGCTACAGCTCTTTACAGCTCTATTTTATTTAGAAGATAGCAGGAGAGTGAGAGAGGGAGAGAGAAAGAGAGAGAGAAAGAAAAGAGTGCACGCATGCGGGAGAGAGAGTCCGTCAGAGAGCGCTTTGGCTCCTCCTTTTATATGTTTTTTTCCTCCACCTGGCCTGCCCTATGCAAATTGGGCTTAGCCAGGAGTGTGGTTTGTTCTGCCTGAAGTCTTCACTCTGGTCCTTGGACCTTCCTTTGACCTTCCTTGTCTTTTAGCCACTGCCATTTTGGACTCCTTTTCCCTATTCTATCTACCTAACAGTTCTGTATATTGCTGGATTGTAAATAGAAGTTGCAAGGTATCCACAAAAGTCCCCACTCAGTGGTTTGTGGAAGAAAGCCAATGTCCAAGGGGAAAGATAGGCCTCAAGCCCAGGCGAATTTGCAGGACTGGCCTCTGCCGGAAACACTGTCTGGATGAGTGGGTGCATGGGAAAGCTGCCCCAGAAAGCCTGCAGGGGAGGCACACCGTGCACTGTCTCCCAGAGTGGTCAGTGCCATAAAGGCTGGCAGAGTCAGCTGACTCCACCTTGCTGCCCCTTCAGTCTTCAGCTGCAGCACGTCAAACTATGCAACTGTCTTTACGGAGCCAACTGTGCACAACAGACTGGGCCTCATCCAAAATGTGTGGCCTTAAGTTCACCTGGAATTCTTATGTGATCCCTTGCATCAGGCAGTTACTTCAGTAATGATTTAGACTGAACTTTCGCTTCAACGGGTCACCGATTCTCAGTGTAAATAAAGCAATGTGACCTAAAGTAACATTGTGATCTAACATCAATGCCTAGTATACAATGATCATTTAAATCCCCAGGAAAATTACAGGATCCCTCATGGCATCTTTGAAAGAGCGTTGGGACATAGAATTGGCCCATTCTCACTTTGAACACACATTATCTAATATACCAAGACGCTATTATACAGAAATGAAATTTCTTCCACATATATATATATCTGTTTAAAGCTATTAGAAGGTCGTCTTTTGGTATGTGCTGTGACAGATCTCTTCAAATCATACTGGTTTGCAAAACCAAAGGCAGAAACAATCCAGGATGACCAATTCCAGTTTTTAAATTTTTTTAAATTTATTTTTAATTAGAGGATAATTGCTTTAACTATCATGTTGGCTTCTGCCATACATCAATATGAATCAGCCATAGGCATACATATGACCCCTCCTTCTTGAACCTCCCTCCCACCTCCCCACCCCACCCCACCCCTCTAGGGTGTCACTGGGTTTCAACTCCCTGCTTCACACACCAAATTCCCACCAGCTATCTAGGTGGCACTAGTGGTAAAGGACCCGTCTGCCAATGCTGGAGACTTAAGAAACGTGGGATCGTTCCCGGGGTCAGGAAGATCCCCTGGAGGAGGGCATGGCAACCCACTCCAGTATTCTTGCCTGAAGAATCCCATGGACTGAGGAGCTTGGCAGGCTACAGTCCGTAGAGTTGCAAAGAGTCGGACACGACTGAAGTGACTTAGCACACAGGCATCTTTTTTACCATGTACATATGGTAATGTATATGCTTCAGCACTACTCTCTATTTGTCCTACTCTCTCCTTCCCCCACTGTGTCTACGAGTCTGCAGCCATCGCTGCCTTGCAAATAGGTTTATCAGTACCATTTTTCTAGATTCCATATATATGTCTTAAAATACAGTATTTGTTTTTCTCTTTCTGACTTACTTCATTCTGTATAATAGGCTCTAGGTTCATCCCTGGAGAAACCATAATCGAAAAAGACATATGAACCCCAATTCCAGTTTTGCAAGATAGCAGAATCTAGGAAGAAAGCGGACATCTGGGGAAATGCAATTCTCGATAATGGCCACAAGGTGGCAGAGTAGTTCTGTACACCAGAAACCTAACGCTAGCAACCAATAGTTCTGTAGTCTAGGATTTGTTAGATAATCCCGAAGATAGTTAATATAGGACAATGGGAAAACCTCTTTCTAGGGGACTTTTCTGCTGAGGAATTTATCCTCATATTATTAACATCCTTCTGATGTTGAAGCTGAAACTCCAATACTTTGGCCACCTGATGCCAAGAGCTGACTCATTCGAAAAGACCCTGATGCTGGGAAAGATTGAGGGCGCGAGGAGAAGGGGCGACAGAGGATGAGATGGCTGGATGGCATCACTGACTCAGTGGACATGGGTTTGGGTAAACTCCAGGAGTTGGTGATGGACAGGGAGGCCTGGCATGCTGCGGTTCATAGGGTTGCAAAGAGTCGGACACAACTGAGAGACTGAACTGACTGACTTTTTTAAAGGCAGGCTCTCCATGAACCTTCCGGAAGCCTGAACAGTTTTCAGATATTGAGGACCAGCCTCCCACGCCAATGGAGGACCAATTCCTGTGACCAGTCCTGGCCCTGCTCACCAGCACAAAGTCACCACTGAGCAGAGGGCTAATTTGAAGCTCCCTAATCTCAAGACCCTGACTGAACCTCCCAAGAGGAAGAAAGGAATGCCAAGCTCAATGTTAATGCTAAACATTTCTCAATGCTCAGTGTTAAACATTTCCGCAAAGGTAGGCTCAGTAACCTCCTGACCTGAGTTTAGCCTTTCAGTGACATGAGCCCACCATCTTCAAACCACTTCCCTCAATGTGCATCAGCGCACCTTCTGCAGGGAGAAGGGAAAACCCACAGATGGCCCTGGAAAATTGCTCTGAACTCATAAACACCTAACTGGATATTAATTAGAGGCAACAAAAAAATTCAAAGTTTAGAAGATCCTAGAGGAAGAAATAAGGACAGACATAAATAACTGGAGGTACGTGTTACCTGTGACTGAGCAGCTAATAAGCTTGTCTCCCTGGCACCCTCACATAATCCTGTGAGCTGCCATACACTCTAGAGTTACATCCCTCTTTTCTTAGAGTAGCTGAGTGGGTTCTATTGTCTTCAGTAAAAACCCTGGTTATTACAGAAGACAAGGGAACAAATGGAATTCCTAAATCACTGTATAGAAAAAAGATAATCAGAGAGAAAGACAGAAAAATGAGAGGCCAGCAGAGGAACGCCTGAAGGACTGTGGAGTGGGTGTGTCCTGCTTTCAATGTTGTCAGGCTGTTTGTGTTACTGAGATATAACTTTCCACTGCTCTGAAACATCCACCCATTTTCAACACATTCAAATGTCCTTCAAGCGAATGAATCGCAGGTGCTTGTGTACATGAAGAAAAATGGATTCGGTCCCTCATCTGTGTCAGTGCAGTGTGGACATGAGAGCAGCCATCAGCAATAAAACTGCAGTGATCAAGACACACTTCGAAGCAGGAAGAAGAGCCAGAAGAGACTGAGAAATCGCCTCTAGGAATTCGATTTCTATTATTTGTATGAAGGAGTGAAATGGAGCAGGACCTTATGGTTCTTGTCCCCCATGTCCTCTGTTTGCCTTTTGTCTGTGGCAAAACCTTCGTCAAAGAGTAAGTTTAATCAGAGAGGTGAGAAAATGCAGAGACAATGGAAAACAGTGAAAGAAGAACAAGTACTAGGACGTTTAGTCATTACACATTGTCAAGTTGTCAAGGACCTTTAGTTCCTTCTCAAGGGCTATAGATAATATTCTGAGCCATAACCTGTGAGCTGTCTTATACTGAAACCCCCACCGGGTGGAAGAAGTCAATTACATGACGACCAGGCTGTAGCTACGACATAAGCTGCCACAATTCTAAGGACAAGCTTCAAGGAAATGGGGACAAACCAACCATGGAACTGAAGACTAACTGTAAAGCAATCAAGATGATGCCGATCAGACCACTGATGACCAATTTCAAGATGACTGTCAGAGCTGACTGTGCTGTTTCCATATGTTGCCCCATCCCTTAGCCTATGAAAGCTCTTGCCCCTGAATGTCAGTGGGGAGGAGGTGGCCTTTGAACAGAAGTCTGCTCCCCTCCTTAGTTGCCAGCATCCAAAATAAAGCAAACTTCTATTTCCCCAACGTTGTCTCTAATTAGCTTTTGAGCAGTGAGCTGCTGGGCCCCACTTTGAGCTGCAGGAGAATGTGGGAGTAAAGAGCTTGAGCTGACCTCTAAGTTCCAAGGGAACAACTGCTTCTAGCCCCGTGGTTCTCAGACATGGCTGCATCAGAATCACCTGGAGGGCTGATTAAAGCAATGCTGAGCTGTGCAGGTTTATCAGTCAGTAGGTCTGGCACAAGGACTCATAACTGACCTTTCTCACAAGTTCGATGTAACATCAATGCTGCTGGTTCAGTGATCACACTTAGTCAACCACTGTTCTAGACCCCTGAAAGTAGGTCTCATTAAGCTGGGGCATATGATAAGCTGAGACAGGTAGGACACAAGCCTGTGAGCCAGGGAGAGATTATTTTTGTCCAGTTATCTATTATCTGCAATTTATTTTTGTAGAAAAGTTTTCCTAGATTTTGTCATCAATGTACTGCAGGTGAGTACAAATTGGTATAATCTCCTCAAAGGGAAACTTGGTAACATTAAAATAGCAATATCAAATGAGTATATCCCTTGTAAGCTCCTTCAGCTTAGAGACCTTTTTCCATTTTAATCCCTGATATAGCCTAAGCAGGGTTTCCCTGGTGGCTCAGTGGTAAAGAATCTGCCTGCAATGTCGGAGATGCAGGTTCAATCCCTGGGTCAGGAAGATTCCCTGGAGAAGGAAATGGCAACCCACTCCAGTATTCTTTCCTGGGAAATCCCATGGACAGAGGAACCCAGCAGGCTGTAGCCCATGGGATCACAAGAGTAGGACACGACTTAGCAAATAAACCACCATCACATATCCGAAGCAACTAGAACGATATCTGGCACATAGTAAGTGCTGAATAAATGTTATCTGAATGAAAACAAACAAACAAACAAAGAATAGATCCTTTGACTCAGAAGATTCACATCTAGAAGTAAATAAGCAGTATGAAAAGATAAATCCAACCATATTCATGGCAGCATTTTTCTTATCTTTCACTTCTCCATGAAAAGATAAGTGACAAAGTATGTCATAAAATAATCACTGTCCATGAGACAACCTTACCAATGTACTATTTAGTGAGAAGGCATGTTAGTACTAGTACATGTTACAGTACTCTATTTTGTTCTACTCAACGTGCCAGTCTAGTAACTGATTTTTAGCCTCTATGAATATAAACCAACACACTGCCTCCTTTATTGACAATCTTTTGTCATAGCAAATAATACAATAATTTCTCTTAATCTCAGTATCTTCATATGCTTAATGGGGATAAAAATCAAGCATGATACTGGATGCTTGGGGCTGGTGCACTGGGATGATCCAGAGGGATGGTACGGGGAGGGAGGAGGGAGAGGGGTTCAGGATGGGAAACACGTGTATACCTGTGGCGGATTCATGTTGATGTATGGCAAAACCAATACAATATTGTAAAGTAATTAACCTCCAATGAAAATAAATAAATTTATATTAAAGAAATTTTTAATCAAGGTTTACAAAACGTATTTCTTTAAGGCCTTAATGAAACTAGTTCTTGGAAACAAAGATATTACCAAGCACATGTCCAGTTTTGTGGGGATACTAGGCTATGTGCCATCATATGCCAATACAACAAACACCATACACCTTTTCAAATAATTGGTAATTGGAATACGGCAATGTGTTTAATAAATACTTTCAAAAAAGAAAAAACCAGAGCACCAAGTAGTGTTTATATACCAATATATTGAATATATGGGTATACAGATGGTGCTCTATTAATACATCAAATGTGAACTCAGGCCATGTGGAGTACAGAGCTGATATGCACATGCCCTTTGCACAACAGACAAATGGAAGCTCCAGATTAAATATCACCAACAAACTAAATTTAATTACATATGTCAGCTCCAAAAGACAAACATTCCCTAGATTCCAAAATCAAAGAAAGTCGAAGCCTTGGCAACCCTATGGGGTTTTAGTCTCAGTTTTAGGGATGATGGGATTACACAAAGATGAATAAAAGGCACTGAAGCTCCATCCAGAACTCCTGGCCAAAATGAAGCACAGATCACTTTAAAGAACACTCTTGCAAGCATAAAATAAGAATGACAAGGCCTGCTCACTAGCCCACAGAAACAGCAAAGACATTGCTGAGTGCCCCAGGCATTGCTGAGTTAAAACATCCATGAAAAATGGAAATCTTAAGCTCACGCAGGTGAGGGGTCTAAGTTTTTTCTCCATGCATAGCTTAAAAAGGCAGATGAATAGTTAATATAAAAAGTGATCCAAGACCACTAAATCCCTAGGGGTCTAATAAACACATCATGAAAATCTTTATCCTGAGCAGGTCTTCCACAGCTCAGGGCTTACAGGAAACTCTCACTAAAGATAAACTACCAAAATTAAATATCACAGACCACAGAGGAAATGAAAAATCATCATAAGTGAATCAGCAGACACCAAAATTGACACGCAGGAAGGAAAAACAATAGACTAGAAAAGAATCATGCCTTTAAATAATTTAGAAACCATGGTAAAGAAATAAGATACCATAAGAACAAATTTTTTTTACTAAATGAGAATTTTTTAAGGAAAATTATCACTGAAATGAAAAATGTTCGATAGGTTAAATACCAGACTAAATTTAAGAAGAATTGCTTAAGTATAAGACATCTGAAGAAATTATGAGATGGAGAAGGGTGGGAAGAAAAGAGAAAAAAGTAATTATGACTGGATGAGTGGTTAATAGACATGAAACATGGAAAGAGAAGCTTTAATATGTCAGCCTAATAATGTTTAAGAAGTAAAGAAGTTGGGGGAATGTATAGAGAGAGAGGTAATATCCAACGTAGATAGCATATTGAAAAGCAGAGACATTACTTTGCCAACAAAGGTCCGTCTAGTCAAGGCTATGGTTTTTCCAGTGGTCATGTATGGATGTGAGAGTTGGACTGTGAAGAAAGCTGAGCACCAAAGAATTGATGCTTTTGAACTGTGGTGTTGGAGAAGACTCTTGAGAGTCCCTTGGACTGCAAGGAGATCCAACCAGTCCATTCTGAAGGAGATCAGTCCTGGGTGTTCTTTGGAAGGAATGATGCTAAAGCTGAAACTCCAGTACTTTGGCCACCTCATGCAAAGAGTTGACTCATTGGAAAAGACTGTGATGCTGGGAGGGATTGGGGGCAGGAGGAGAAGGAGACGACAGAGGATGAGATGGCTGGATGGCATCACTGACTCAATGGACGTGAGTCTGAGTGAACTCCGGGAGTTGGTGATGGACAGGGAGGCCTGGCATGCTGCGATTCATGGGGTCGCAAAGAGTCGGACATGACTGATCGACTGAACTGAACTGAACAAGTTCTATTATGGTATCAACAAACTGATTCTAAAGTTTGTGTGGTGTGGCAAAAAGACCCAATATGGACAACACCATACTGAAGGAGAACAAAGTTGGAAGATTTAAGTTACCTGAATATTAGATTAACTAGTAGTTACAGTAATCAAAACAGTGTAGTATTGGAGGAAGAATAAACAGACTAGTGGAACAGAAAAGACAGCCCAGAAATAGACTCCGCATAGTCAACCGATCTTTGACAAAGGCAAAGGCATTATAATGGAGCAAAGATAGTCTCTTCAACAAATGGTACAGGAACAACTGGACATCACATGCAAAAAAAATTAATCTAGACACAGACCTTACATTCTTCACAAAAAAATAATTTGAAAAAGATTATAAACCTAAATGTAAAACACATAAGTATCCAGCTCCTAGAAGATAACATAGGAGAAAACCTAACTGGCCTTGGATATGGTGATGCCTTTTTAGATACAAGACAAAAGGCAGGACCCATGAAAGAACAGATAAACTGGACTTCAGTAAAAACTTCTGACCTGTGAAAGACAACGTCAAGAGAAGTAGAAAACAAGCCATGGACTAGAAGGAAATGTTTGTAAAAGACACATCTGATAAAGGAGAGCTGTCCAAAATATACAAGGAATTATATAACTCAACAAGAAGAAAACAAACCACTCAAATTTTTAAAAATAGACCAGGAAGGTTCAAGAGGGAGGGGATGTATGTATGCTTATGGCTGATTTATGTTATTATCCAGCAGAAACCAACACAATGCTGTAAAGCAATTCATTTCCAATTAAAAATGAAATTTTTAAAAATAGACCAAATTTTCGTGAGCACCTCACGAAAAAAATATATTCAGATGTAAAACAAGCGTATGAAAATATCTCATCCGGAAAATGTGAATTAAAACAATGAGATACCACTTCCAAAGAGGAAGTATACTTTGCATGACAATAATAATGGGTATATGTCATTATACATTGTCCAGATTCCTGGTGCAACTGGATTTGGACAGTCACCAAAGGTTCAGCCTTGATAACAAGTGATGCTGACAATGGGACAGGCTATGCATGTGTGGGGGCCGTAGTATACAGGAAATCTCTGTACTTGCCTCTCAATTTTTTGTGTGTGTGTGTGTGAACCTTACATTGCTCTAGAAAAATGTTGTCTTTAAAAAAAATCCACACCTATACACATAAAGGTTAAACTTAACATAAAAGAAAAAGGGGAATTATTAAAATCAATCAGAGATAAGACATTTTACCTTAAATTATAAATTATGTTCAGTTCAGTTCAGTCACTCAAGTCATGTCCAACTCTTTGTGACCCCATGAATCACAGCATGCCAGGCCTCCCTGTCCATCACCAACTCCCGGAGTTCACTCAGACTCATGTCCATCGAGTCAGTGATGCCATCTAGCCATCTCATCCTCTGTCGTCTCCTTCTCCTCCTGCCCCCAATCCCTCCCAGCATCACAGTCTTTTCCAATGAGTCAACTCTTTGCATGAGGTGGCCAAAGTACTGGAGTTTCAGTTTTAGCATCATTCCTTCCAAAGAACACCCAGGACTGATCTCCTTCAGAATGGACTGGTTGGATCTCCTTGCAGTCCAAGGGACTCTCAAGAGTCTTCTCCAACACCACAGTTCAAAAGCATCAATTCTTTGGTGCTCAGCTTTCTTCACAGTCCAACTCTCACATCCATACATGACCACTGGAAAAACCATAGCCTTGACTAGATGGACCTTTGTTGGCAAAGTAATGTCTCTGCTTTTGAATATGCTATCTAGGTTGGTCATAACTTTCCTTCCAAGGAGTAAGCATCTTTCAATTTCATGCTTGCGATCACCATCTGCAGTGATTTTGGAGCCCCCAAAAATAAATTATGTTACTCATCAATGATAGATGCCAAAGGATTAAAAAATAAATAATACATTAAAATATTGAGGGGACTTCCATTTCTGGAGAAGTTGGAATAAATATTTTTTTTTTAAAGCTGCAAGAAAAACCTACTCTCTGTGGTTAAGGGTTTCTCAACCTTGACACTATTGACATTTCGCCCAGAAATCCCTCTGTTGTTGGGGCCCTGATATGTATTTAGCAGCATCCCGGGCCTCTGGCCACTAGATGCCAATAACAACATCAGTTGTGACAACAAAAAATGTCTTCAGACACTGTCAAGTATCACCTGAAGGGCGTATCATCCCTAATTGAGAGCTGCTCTCTCTAGCCACAGGACTTAAAAAGGATAGCCCTAGAGGAATGAACCCTCTCGAATAAGCCTAGCCTACTCTAGAAAACATCACGACACAGCCACATCGCTCGGCCTCCTCCCAGGCACTGCTGAAAGCCAAAGGAGGAACACTGCTGACCTTCCTTGCCCCCCCTGCTAATTGAGCAGAGACAGCATTCATCTCCCTTCCCACCAGGTGCTGCAGAGATGGTGGGTGTAGCCCCATTGACCATGCCTGCTTGGCACTAAGATAAAAGGAATAAGACAGGCATAGTCTTCCTGGGCATAGTCCCCACAGAGGCCACACAGCACATAGAGAAACCCTGTTGACCACCACAGGCACTATACCAAGTAAAGGAGAGCAAACAGGCCAGCACCCACCTCCTTTCAACTAGAGAGAACCAAAGACACAGAGAAGAGGAAACTGGATAAAGGAATCTCATAAATCTGTACATGAAATGGTCATATATGAAAATTTGTATAACCTAAATGGTCCATGAAAAGAAAGAAAGTGTTAGTCACTCAGTCATGTCTGACTCTTTGCGACCCCACGGACTATAACCCATCAGGCTCCTCTGTCCATGGGATTTCCCAGGCAAAATTACTGGAATGGGTTGCTATTTCCTCCTCCAGGGGATCTTCCCAACCCAGGGACTGAACCCACATCTCCTGCATTGCAGGTAGATTCCAGGGACTGAACCCACATCTCCTGCATTGCAGGTAGATTCTTCACTGTCTGAGCAACCAGGGAAGCCAAATGGTCTATGCATGGAATCAATCTAAATCAATACAGAAGAAGTTTGAGAACTGAGCTATAATGAGAAATACCACCCAGGTTTCAAATTAGCCTGTGGGTAATCAATCAGAGCAGACCAGAATAGCATAACTGCCAGGAGCCGGCATATTGCATATTGAGTGCATATTGCATATTGAGTGCAGCACTTTCCACAGCATCATCTTTCAGGATCTGGAATAGCTCAACTAGAACTCTATCACTGCTGGGAGCCAGCGTGAGGAGCTTCACCCATGACAAAGGTCATGAGGAAGGAGGCTCGGCATATGCAAAGGTGGGATCGAGCCTCAGGAGTCCCCCTGGAAATTCTCGAGCATCTACCCCCAAAACCAGAGTCTGCCTACTTTCTGCTTTGTGCTTTCACCTACACCTCTGACTTTACGGGGGGGCTGTCCCCCACTACCTCTCTCTGAAAAAAGAGTTAGCTTACAGCTCCAGTTAATAATTCCTGGGTGTGACAGTGTTTCAACCTACAAACTCCTTTGGAAATCCTCTAGCCTGCCTGAATAGGTTTTTCCGGCCACATGTGATTGTTCAGAGCCTCCCAACTGTGAAAGGCAGGAGATGTTCTAAACTGTCTAAACACAGATTCCTTTGAGTAGTTAAAAGATTGATTAGAAATTGTATTGGTGAAGGGTTTTTCACTTATTGGGCCAATGTTTGCTGCTAAGTCTCCATATCTCTTACCTGCTGTGTCCCTGGCAGTGTATTGATTAATATAATTGGCGTAAGTAGTAGCTTTAATGTTTGTAACCTTGGACCCTTGAGTTAATTCTTTTCTTGATTGAGCCCACCACACCTTTGCCCTATAGGAATGCAACTTTATTTAATGCTTTTGGAGGGTGGCTCCTGACTTTGGAATAATCACCTTTAGAGAAAAATAAGTTTCTTAAAATGTTAACAGGTCTCCTGGCCAGAAGATGATGTAAATCACCTGAACTTTTGCATATGGTAAGTTTGAAAGTCTGGCTTCGATTAGGACCAGGAACTGCTGTCCTTGCATGACTCCACCCCTTCCCCCATTATCCTCTATGCATAACTTAAGGTATAAAAACTACTTTGGAAAATAAAGTGCGGGCCTTGTTCACCGAAACTTGGTCTCCCCATGTCGCTCTCTCTCTCACTCTGGCTGAGTCTCCATCTGGAGCGCGGAACCCACCATGCTTACTAATTATGCCTGGGCTTCTAAGATCCGACCGGGAAGGCCTCAGTGTCTCCTGTCCTTCGGGAGAACGGAAGGACGCCTGTGGCCTACGTAAGTGGTGCAAACTTCTTGTCTTGAAGTTTTATTTGTCTCCCGCGTAAACCAAGCTACTCAGCCTCTTTTCTCCACTGAATTTCCTCACTGAGCTATCCTCATTCTATTACTCTTTATATCTTTGATAAATATTTAAATAAATAGGTCGCCTATGCCGTCTCTCCTTCAAATACCCTGGATCAGCCGGAGCTGGACCCCGGCACATAACAAAGGCTATGAAAACCAAACTGACAGTCAAACCACAGCCCATAAAAGGCTGAGAACATGAGTTTTGAACCTAAGCTGGCTGATTGGTTCCTACTTAAACATGATACTTTTGGAGGCAGTCTCATGTAATACTCAAAATGTCTAAGATACAACCCAAACGTATTTATCATACCAAAAATAGGAAATCTCAAACAAGAACAAGACAATCAACAGTAACACCAAGAGGACACATATGTTGGAATCACATGGCAAAGATTTTAAAGCAGTTATTTCTAAAATGCTCTAAACAAAAATGATAAAACCTCTTCAAACAAATGGAAAATCAAGTCTCAGAAACATACTGAAGATATAAAGAACAATGAAGTAGAACTATTGGAACTGAAAAATACAGTAACCAAAAATCTTTTTTAAAAATCATTGTCTGCGTTCAGTGGCCAAGTGGAAATGACAGAAGAATCCAAGGTCTTCAAGGGACCTTAAAGATTTATCAACAGAAATTGTTCAGTCCAAACAATAGAGAGAAAAGGGTAGCTGTGGGACAGTAACAAAGGATCCAGCATTTGTGCCATCAGAATCCCAGAAGGTGGGGAGAAAGAACACAGGACTGAAAAACTATTCGAAAAATTACGACTGATGGACTTCCCTGGTAATTCAGTGGTTAAGAATCTGCCTGTCAGTGCAGGGTACTTGGGTTTGATGCCTGGTCTGGGAAGATTCCACAAGCCACGAGGCAACGATCTAAATCGTGCGCCACAACCACTGAGCCCGAATGCCCCAGAGCCCATGTCTCACGACAAGAGAAGCCACTGCAGTGAGAAGCCCGTGCACCACAGCTAGAGAGTAAGCCATCTCGCTGTAACTAGAGCCTGCATGCAGCAACAAAGACCCAGCACAGCCAAAAGTAGATAAATACATTTTAAAGAAAAGAAATAACAACAAAATTTCCCATACTTGGAGAAAGACATAAATCTAAAAAATCAAGAAGCTGAATAAATCCCAAATAGGAAAAGCCCAAGAAATCCACACCCAGACTTAAATTTCTAAAAACTAAAGACAACAAAACATCCTGAAAGTAGTCAGAGAGAAACAATGCATTGCTACCTATAATGGAATAACGACTCAGACGGTGTGTTTCTCATCTGAAATAATGGAGACCAGGAAGAAGTGACACTTTTTTTTTTTCAAGTGATAAAATTAAAGAACCGGGAAATATTTGGATTATCAGGAATGAAGAACAGTAACAAAGATGATAAATATTTGGGTGAATGTAATAAACAATTCTCTTGAGTTCTTTAAAATATGTTTGACTTTTGAAAGCAAAACTTCTAACTCTGTCTTATGGGATTTTCAATGTACGTGTAGTGGTTTGTTAGGGCTGCCAAAACAAAGTACCACAGACTGGGTGGTTTAAACAATATGAATTTATTTTCTCACAATTCTGGAGTCTAAAAATCTGAGCTCAAAGTGTTGCAGATGTGATTTCCTCTGAAGCCTCTCTCATGCTGGTAGATGGCTGTCTTCTCCTCGTGTCTTCACATTCTCTTCCCTCTATGTCCAGATTTCCTCTTCTTATAAGGACACCAGTCATACTGGATTAGGGCCCACCCTAATGATTTCATTTTAACTTAACTTGTAATTTTACCTCTTTAAAGGTTCTATTGCCAAATACAGTCACATTCTAAAGTTCTGGGAGTTAAGATTTCCACCCATGAATTTTTGAGGGACACAATTCAGTCCTTAAAAGATGTGAATAAAATATATAACTAGAAAATATAAGGGGTTGGGGAGGGAGTCACTAGGGACTTAAATGGTGGTAAGATTTCTACATTCCATTGAAATAACACAATATTGATTAGAAGTAGACTGAGAAAATTTAAGTATGTACATTATAATTCCTGTGCAACTATGTTAGGCAACAAGATAATCAATAGTTTGTTCTCTATATCTATGAGTCTGCTTCTTTTTAAATTCATTTGTGTGTTGTATATTTTAGAATCTACATATAAGTGCACTTGCATTTATCTCCATTTCTGCATCTCTGAAACTAGAGAAAAGGTAAAAACCAGACTAAAAGCTAAACTAAAACTAAACTAAAAGAGCAAGGGAGAAACAAGAGTAGGTGAAAAGATCAACACATCATTGGAAGATTGGAAGGAGATAGCAAAAAACCAAATCTTGCTCATCTTTCCCCAAACTACTACAGGGGATACATCACAATAAGCAAGCCAATACATGTTGTAGAATCCCCGAATGACTCTGTAATTATAAGTGGCAAAGAGGGACCAAGACTGAAACAGAGGAATGGGCTGAAGGACTTGTAAAGCACTCAGAATCCAGAAGGCCCCGGCTTCTGCTAATGAAGCCAGAGGACTATTTCTTTCCTAACACTAGCAACTGAACTGTGCTCCCCTAAAATGCGTAATTCACTAACCCCTAATGTGATTGTATTCAGAGACAGGGCCTGTAAAGATGTAATTAAGGTAACATGAGGTCATATGAATGGGGCCCTAATTCAAAAGGCCGATGTCTTATCAAGAGGAGGAGACATAAGAGGACACGGTGAGAAGGCAGCCATCTGCAAGTCAGGAAGAGGATCCTCGCCAGAAACCAGCCCTGTGGGCACCTTGATCTTAGACTTCCAGCCTCCAAAATCAGGAGAAACTGTTGCTTAAGCCACTCAGTCTGTGTTATTCTATTATGGTGGCCTGCACTGACAGAGACACTACGGCAGAGAGGCTCTGGGTTTGGAAACCAGTCATCTGGTGTTAAGGATGAAGTTCTGTACTGAAAACAGGGTCTTCAGGAAGAGCCCAGATAATGAAGGGAAAGACCACTGGATACCTTCACCTCCCAAACTCACAGAATCATAGAAGCTGGGCCTATAAGTATGTATGCAGAGTGAGAAACAGAAAACTTTGTTCAAGGGTCAATGACAGCATAAAAGGTGTTTTGACCTTACAGACCCTCTATAATTCTTAGGCACTTTGACCACCCTGGGTTCCCAGGTCCACACTGTGAGAAGTGAGTAAAGGATGGCATCCAGGAAAAAGAGGAGGCTCACAGTAGAGAAATAGACTGAATTTAGCAAACATGTGCATGGTTAGTCTATGCAGGCCACCATGCTTATTCAGTAGAATGACAAAGTTGAGGAAATATACATAAAAGTAGATCATTTCCTCAAGAGGCATATAGAACAGACAGGGGTTAAAATAGAAAAATATAACTTAAGAAATTTATATACAATAAATGATGGATTCTGTTTGGGAGAGTGATAAAGACTTCAGAGAGAAAACAGCATGTGGTTTGGACCACAATGTAGGAGAGACACCTTTTTAATAAAATGATTTCACACTCTCCCTTTCGTTTTATTCCTTTTAATATTTATTTGGCTGTACCGGGTCTTTGCTGTGGCATACAGGACCTAGTTCCCTGACTAGGGATTGAACCTGGGTCCTCTGCTTTGGGAGTGTAGAGTCTTCGCCTGCAAAGTCCACCACCAGGGGGAGTCCTTCCCTTTCATTTTACATAGGCTGATTTTACTGGATAAAAACAGAAATGTTTGTCTCAAGGATCTAACTCAATTTCTAAAGACTAGGATAGTCTTACCTCAATTACAAGGAGCTAATGACTCTAGTTACAGCTCTTTCACTATAGAATAGCTTTCAGGTGATAAATAGCAACCAAAAATGAAAGTGTTCCAAGTTTCAAGAAAGAGACATGCAATCAAAATCAATACTTTCCATCAGGCAAAACTTTTTATGATAGCTTCATTTTCTAAGCTCTAACTTAGAGTCAATAATTGTAAAGCAAGAATTCAAACAGTAGTTTGTCATTACACAAAACTATCAGCCAGTCAGGAACTATCCAGTTTTCAGGTATCTGTCACCCTGTTACTAACTCAAAAACAATGATTTAAAATGAATAAAATCACTGGAAAGAGAATACAGTACAAGCATATAGAGGCTTAAACTTTAAATAATCTCTTATTATTTACATGTAATCTCCCATGTAATGCCTCACACACAAGCAAGGCGGCTTAATGAAATTAAAATCCTTTTGTCCCTAAGAGAGGATTGATACAATTCTCATCCCCTTATTTTTCTCAGTCTGTGTCCTTCACCAGCTTTCAACCCAAATTTTAGTTTGTCCTGTTTTCCTTTACTTTTTAACTCCCAAAAATAAGACTTTGGGTATTTTAATTTTTATAAATTTCTAACAGCTTTCATGAAATGAATTCACTAAGCATACAGGCTTCGGCTTATTTCAAGCTCCCTAAAGCAGTATATATTCGGATATGACTTTCCCAATAATAGCTAAAGGTCAAACATTACCTTCCCTGCCCCTCTTCTACCACCATCCTTCCTACAGCACATCAGCTCTCTGTAGGTGGGAGGGCCATTAGTTTCTAAGGAAGGCAATTATCATCAGGACCTTAACAACCTAATGTTGTCTAAAGTTTTAAAGAGGAATGTGATACTCCAAAAAAAAGTCCAATTGAAGATATAGATTAAAAAGTTTAATGGGAGTATGGCAGACAGAATTCAAGACGGTCTTCAATTGTCCCCATCTCCTAGTTGTCCACTCTTGTTCAATCCCTTCAAGTTTAGGCAGAATCTATAACTTGCTTCCAACCAACAGAATATGACAAGGATTGTTAATGCCTGTCTTTCTAGGAGATTCTGTTCCTTCCTAACTTTGATAAAGTGGCCATATTGTTGAGGCTAGTATCTAAGGATGACCTCTAGTCAAGAGCCAGCAAGAAACTGACGTTCTCAGTCCATCAGCCCACCAGCCTGAGTATTTACAGGGCCTGAGTCTTGGTGATACTATGTTAGCTTAGAAGGGGATCCTTCCCCAGTCAAGCCTCAGTTCTTCAGATGAGAATCCAACCCTGGCTGACACCTTAATTGCAACCTTGCAAGACTCCTGACTTTCAGAAGCCTGCCCAGACTCTTGGCCTAGAGGGATAACAAATGTGTGTTGTTTTAATCCACTGAGTTTGTTGTAATTTGCTATTCAGTAATAGATAAAAAATAAAGGGAAAGCACAAAGAAATATAACACATATAGCTATAATTATGATGGTAATTATCATGCCTAAACTCTAACAGCTGACTCTGTACAAACAGACCCATTAGGGAAAACATAGCAGTGAACCTCTAAATAGCCTGAGGAAAGGGTGGTAGGGGCTGAGGGTTGTCCTCTACCTCCATGGAGAAGCAGGAGAGGGCTGGTTGAAGACAACCTAACTTCTGGGGACTCTACAAACCTGAGACGGACAGAGCAGTGTATCTCAGGCAAAACCCAAAGGAACAGTGAAACCAAAGGAAAATCATGATTGGCAGGTACAAAGATTAAAGCATGAGCTGGGAAGCAAGGGAAACCACGGAACTATCAAGATGTGCAGAGACCAGCCCCCCAGTGGCACAAGTGAGACAAAGGCAGGCTACTCTCAGAGCCTGGATGGCCAAAGTCAGGACCGATAGAGAGAGCAGGCAGATGAGGTCATTACACACGGGCATTACTAGAAGGTTAAGCCTTTTTAGACCACCAGCAATATGCTCAGGTTTATCACCATTATTGGACAAGCTTTTTTGAGACTTGAGAGCCAGGAGGGCATCAAACGCTGAGGATACACCGTGAAGCAACCTCCACCCGGTGCTACAGCTGCCCATCAGTCATGGCCACACACGAGGGGCACATCACAAAGCCCAGAGAGGCCCCCAAGAGCCAATCAGCAGAGACGGTCCCAGAATCCTCCTGGATCTTCAATAAAAATGGTAGTTATTGGACCCCTCTAAATGCCCGGCACTGAAACCTCACAAGTTGTTCAAAGCTGTACGTGTGCACATGCACCACAAGCCCATGTGTCGCATCACATTTGTGCAAAATGATAAGCCTCAGGGAAGAACACATCACAATTAATGTTGCTGTTTAGTTGCTCAGTCGTGTCCCCACGACTTCTGCAACCCCACAGACTGTGGCCCACCAAGCTCCTCTGTACATGGGGTTTCTCAGGCAAGAATACTGGAATGGGTTGTCATTTCCTTCTCCTGGGGATCTTCCCCACCCAGAAACTGAACTTACATCTCCTGCACTGCAGGCAGATTCTTTACCACTGAGCCACTTGGGAAGCCCATCAATACTTCTATTTAAAATCTGAGTTCTGTACCTTCAGGTGATTTTTCCTCGAGTCTCTTCCTTGGAGTCTTCATTTCCAAACAGGTCATTTGGTCTTCACTTTATATTCTTCAGCAGTCCCTGGTGGCTCAGACGGTAAAGAGTCTGCCTGCAGTGTGGGAGACCCAGGTTCGATCCCTGGCTAGGGAAGATCCCCTGGAGAAGGGAATGGCAACCCACTTCAGTATTCTTGTCTGGAAAATTCCATGGATGGAGGAGTCTGACAGGCTACAGTCCACGGGGGCGCAAAGAGTCGGACACAACTGAGCGACTTTCCTTATATTCTTCACAAGGAAAAATGGAACCAATGACTGGGGACCCCATTTCTGAAGGTCAGATTGTTCTTGTAACACAAGGTACACATTACAGGAAGAATGTTGTAGGGAATGAGAAGAGAAATATTTAATGGCTACTGTGTGCACAAGCTCAGTTAATTCTTGCAACTCTTCATGTGGAATAAGACACACCTCTGGGAAGTTAAAACAACTTCCTAAGGTTATGCAGCCAGAATGGCAGGGCCAGAGTTTGGAATGTGGGTAGCTCTGAAACTGGGTCTGTGCTGTCTTCCACCATCCCACACTGAGTTCCTCAAGCTCGAAATTTCTATTGAGCTAAGTCAATTGAAAATCTAACTTTGACTGGTAAAAAGATTATAATTAAGGTAATGTATAAATATATTAGTATGTAAGCCAGGGAAATTTTTTCAAATAGGGTAGATAAAATCATTATATGTCTCTTAATCTTTGCTCCATTGTAAGTTAAAGTATAAAATGTGATTTAGTGCATTCCTAAAATCAGAACTCTCAAAAATAATATACTCTGGCAGTAAGAAAATCTAATGAAGGGGGTTCCCTGGCAGTCCAGTAGAGTGTAGTAGTCCCTACACTCCCAATGCAGGGGGCACGGATTTGATCCTGGGTTGGAGAACTAAGATCCCGCATGCTGCACAGATCAGCAAAAAAAAAAAAAAAAAAGTAAAGGAATGGTATCTGTGCTTAAATTTAAAGTGCCTAAAATCAGTTGTGTATAGTCCCTTAATGGAAGGTTGATAAGAACTTTATTTGCAATATATATGAGCTTCAGAAACTGCCCTAATTTATTACAAAGAGCTATCAATCAATTTTATGATCATTTTAACATACAGATAACCATTGTCAAATGGCATAATGGGCATGTTTTAACCAACCCATAAGGCTAAACCATAGTAGTTAATTACTAAATGATACCTTAGGGACCTAAAAGAACAACTGCCATCCACATCTACCCACACTTAGGAGGTTCACTCCTCCCAAGAGATTTGGCCCATTTCTATTTCAAAACATTAGAAAGTCAGCTCAGTCAAGAAAAAACTTCACTGAGCTTTCTAAATCAAAGATGCCATGCTGAAATTTAAACTTGGGGAATTCTAAATAGTATGAAATTAATCATTCTAACTTTCAGAACATTTCATCAGGGTAGCATCAAATGAGTAAATCAGTTCAGAACACTGTCTCCGTACCCATATTTATGTTTTTTCCTGGAATTTAATTCTTGGTTTAAAAACAGGAGGAGGTGTTTGCAAAACAAAACAAGAATAAGCAGCTTCTCATACCCTTTCTTCTACACCATTTGTAATTACCCAGGCTCTCTCAACTTTTCAAACTTAGAACAAATCCACAACCCATACATGTCAAATCAGAGCATTTCTCAGAACTCTGGTTACTATCTTGCATCGCTAACAAGTTCTAAACATTATCATCACTAATTGCAGAATCGTTACTTCTCTTAAGTGCAAGAGCAGCATGGGGGTTATGGGAAGAAAAAAGTGTACACAGAGGCATACTAACCATCGGTGATTGAAATAACATGATATCTTGGAATTGCTTTCAAAAACAGCACCTAAAAAGGGGGTGTGAAGATAGGCAGATGCAAAATGCTGATAATTTTTAAAGCTGGGTTACCTGAGTACATTGGGTTCATTATCCTATTCTCGGTTCTTTCATATGTATATGAAATTCTCCACAATAAAAAGTTTTGTGAACATTATCATCTCAAACCAGATTTAGGAGTCCAGAATTAAGTCTTTCAGTATTATTTTGCTCAATAAGTAAACTCCAAAATATTAGACAAAAATGCCTAGAGTTAAAAATCAACATCCCAGACTGTTGTTTTTTTTTTTTAATAGAAGTATAGTTGATTCACAATATTGTGTTCATTTCTGTCATATACCAAAGTGATTCAGTTACACATATATGTCAGAAAGGGGATGTTTAAAAAAAGCAATTCCTTTTAGAAATCACACTAAAAAAAGAAAAATACATAGGAATAAACCTGATTGAGGAGGTTAAAAGAATTGTATGCTAAGAACTATAAAACATTAATAAGGGAAATTGAAGATGATTCAAGGAAATGACAAGATATCCAATGATCTTAGATTGGAAGAATTAATACTGTTTCAAGAAGAGGATGACAGAGGATGAGATGGTTGGATCGCATCACTGACACAATGGACATGAGTTTGAGTAGGCTCCAGGAGTTGGTGATGAACAGGGAAGCCTGGTATGCTGCAGCTCATGGGGTCACAAAGAGTCAGACACAACTGAGCAACTGAACTGAACTGAATATTATTAAAATGGCCATACTACCCAAAGCAATCCACAGATTTAATACAATCCCTACCAGGTGACTCAAGGGTAAAAAATCCTCCTGCCAATGCAGGAGACACTGGTTCGATCCCTGGGTCAGGAAGATGTCCCAGAGGAGGAAATGGCAACCCACTCCAGTATTCTAGCCTGAAAAATCCCATGAACAGAGGAGTCTGGCGGGCTACAGTCCATGAAGCTGCAAAGAGTCAGATATGACTGAGCTATCAAATTCAGTTCATTTCAGTTGCTCAGTCATGTCTGACTCTTTGTGACCCCATGGACTGCAGCACCCCAGGCCTCCCTGTCCAGCACCAACTCCTGGAGTCTACCCACACTCATATCCATTGAGTCAATGATACCATCCAACCATCTCATCCTCTGTCATCTCCTTCTCTTCCCACCCTCAATCTTTCCCAGCATCAGGGTCTTTTCAAATGAGTCAGCTCTTCGCATCAGGTGGCCAAAGTATTGGAGTTTCAGCTTCAACATCAGTCCTTCCAATGAACACTCAGGAAATTACCCATGACATTTTTCACAGAACTAGAACAAATAATCCTAAAATTTACATGGAACCATATGTTTTGATTTGCAAATTTACAGAAGACTTGGAAGAATAGTACAAAGAACTCCTAGATTCACCAAATGCTAAGGTCTGGCACATTTTCTCTCTTTTCTTGTATAACACACATACACACACAAGTGCACACATACACATGAGCATTTTTCTCCTAAACCATTTGAGATTTTGTTGCAGACATCATGTCCCTTTACCCCTAAAAGACTCCAGTTTCTCCTAAGAAAGATGGTCCCTTCCAAACTGCAGTTAAAACATCCTATTTACGGAATTTAGCATTGATACAAGGCTATTTTAATGGCAAAAAGTGAAAAGGAACTAAAGAGCCTCTTGATAAAGGCGAAAGAGGAGAGGGGAAAAAGCTGACTTAAAGCTCAATATTCAAAAACCGAAGATCATGGCATCCAGTCCCATCACCTCATGGAAAATAGATGGGGAAACAGTGGCAGATTTCATTTTCTTGGACTCCAAAATCACTACAGACTGTGATTGCAGCCATGAAATTAAAAGATGCTTGCTCCTTGGAAGAAAAGCTATGACAAATCTAGACAGTGTATTAAAAAGCAGAGACATCACTTTGCTGACAAAGGTCCATTTAGTCAAAGCTATGGTTTTTCCAGTAGTCATGTATGGATGTGAGTGTTGGACCATAAAGAAAGCTCAGGGCCAAAGAATTGATGCTTTTGAACTGTGGTGCTAGAAAAGACTCTTGAGAGTTCCCTGGATAGGAAGGAGATCAAACCAGTCAATCCTAAAGAAAATCAACCCTGAATATTCATTGGAAGGACTGGTGCTGAAGCTGAAGCTACGATACTTTGGCCACCTGATCCAAAGAGCCAACTCTGGAAAAGACCCTGATACTGGGAAAGACTGAGGCCAAGAGGAGAAGGGGGTGACAGAGGATGACATGGTTGGATGGCATCCCTGATTCAATGGACATGAGTTTCAGCACACTCCAGGAGATAGTGAAGGACAGGGAAGCCTGGTGTGCTACACTCCATGCGGTCACAGAGTTGGACATGACTTAGTGACTGTACAACAACATGGCTATTATCCAACATACAATCCATACTCAGATTTCCCAATTATCACAATATTGTCCTTGGTAGCATTTTTTCCTAATTTGGGTCTTATCCAAACCATCTATTGCATTTACGTATCTCTTTAGTCTCCTTCATTCTAGAACAGTGCCTCAGCCATCTTTCATGACACTGACTTTTGTGAAATGTCTCCAAAAGTGGGTTTGTCTGATATTTCTCCCTGATGAGAACCAGGGTACCCATTTTTGGCATAAGTAACCCTCTATCCTTCTCAAGGTTTCAGATCAGGCAGCACAGGTTACCAGCTTGCCCTATTACTAACTAGTGATGCTACCTTTGATGGTTGGTTAAGGTAGCGAACCCCATGTTTCTGCACTATAACATTACCATTTCCCCCTGTGCAATTAATAAGAAATCTGTGAGGAAATTACCCCAAAATGTAAATATTCTGGTGTTCAGGTTTTCACACAATAGTTTAGCATCCACGGATGATTCCTGTATGAATCAGTAATCTATGATGGTTGCAAGGGCTTCCCTTGTAGCTCAGTTGCAGTGCAGGAGACCTGGGTTCAATCCCTGGGTTGGGAAGATCCCCTGGAGAAGGAAATGGCAACCCACTCCAGTATCCTTGCCTGGAAAATCTCATGGACAGAGGAGCCTTGTGGGCTGCAGTCCACGGGGTCGCAAAGAGTCAGTCACAACTGAGCGACTAACACTAACTTACTTACTTATTTATGATGGTGGCAAAGTAGTCATTTTCTAACTCTTTTTGTCTCTGTTTTTTAGTTGGCATTATTTGTAAGCTGTTTAATAATAATTATGACTGGAAATAATTTTACTTAAGAATTTGAGTTCCTTTTACTACAATCAAGCAATTTTCTTTTAAATACTCAACATCCTAAGTCCTAAACATCTTGAGTAGCTATTTGGCAGAGCTTGCTAACCTTCACCTGTGTAGGGTCTAAATTTGATTTTCCCTCCCCTGCTGTCTCTTCCTTCTATCCTCCAGGACTAGGCACAGAGTAGAAATCACTGCTGGGATAAGTAGGGTGGGGAAGAAGTAAAGTACAGGTTGTCGACCAGTAGCAGGAGGAGGAATGGCCTCTGGGGTAGTAACCTGGATGTACCCAGCCAAAATGATAGACAACCAACCAGTAAACCAGGAGCAAGCAGATGGGGACTAGAAGTTTTCCTGATAAAACCAAATATTCATCCACAGCAAGAAGGGCCCGAGATTGCCAGGGCATAATACAATTATATATTTCCAACATTGCCCAAATATGCCTGGCTGTTCCTAAGAAATTACACTTCTAAACAGATTACAGTGACTTTAACAATAAAGACTCATAAGGGCAAGTACTAATAATGGAACAAGTGACACAAATGGAAGAAAAAGAGAAAAGTACTTCACTGTGATCTGGAAACACAAAACTATCTGGAATACTTGTTACTGAGAAACTCAAGAAACATAGGCCAAATACTTAAGTACCACCACTTTATATAATAACCAAGCTGCTCATACTAACAGAGTTTGGGTTTGTTTTTTATCCCCTACTAGTCTTTTTTTTCCACTATAGTTCCTCCCAATTGTTTCAACCTTTTAAGATCTCATAAACCTGAATTTTACAAATAAAAATATGAATTGCCTAAGGGGAGTTTAGTTTGATGGTCTCAAAGATCCTTCCCATTTCATCACACCTCTCTGAAAACCAAGGTGAGGCCCTCAGAGTCTCCATTCTTCCTCTGGAATCTGCCTTCAGAGGGCATGTTGTCTGGGCATTCTTCTTGTGAACATTATAAGTTGCCAGGCAAATATTTTTAAAATATCTGTGTATTTTATATACCTTTACATACCACATTTGTAAAAAAAAAAAAAAAAAAAAAAAGTCCTTCTGGATTACTTCCAGGAATAACTGGAGAGGATTCTGGTTTTGGTTAACTTTAGAACCAATTTTTCTCTCAAGAGTAAATTTCTTTGGGGACAAAAATAGAGAAAGCGTCCACTGTAGCCCAAAGGCAACATTGCCCAGGTGTGATATATGTTCACGATGCCATGTACCTGCAACACATTGACAGGACTGAAGAAGTGACCGTCTCTCCGTGCTCCTACCTGCCTCTCACCTGTCATTCCCACATCTACAGAGAGAAGACAGGGAGCATAGTAGCTTCAGCAACACCTGAAACTTGAATAAAACATCAATTCTCAGGCTACAACACAGACTTACTGAATTGCAGATTTTGCAAGTGGGAGCCAGCAACCTGTGATAACAAGCCCTCCAGGAGATTCTGATTCAGATTAAAATCTGAGATGTATTACTTTAAAAAAATAAAAATACTGAGGCTCAAGGATTTTTGAAAGCTCTGGGAGTAATTATAAAATGCAGGCAAGCTGAGAACTGACCAAAGAACTCTGCATCTAGGAGAAGCCCTTTCCAGGATCACCTTTACACTAACAGTAAAAGAACTGTGGATATTTAAGCTGCAGACGTGGTCAAGATCTGGAGAGAATTTTTCAAGACACTGGCTGAGAATACTTTCTTTTCATTTCCCTAGTAGGGACACACAGTAAGTGTCTTACCCTACTTATGAATAAGAACAAAGACAAACTAATTATCCTCTACATTCTGGAAACCTTCATACTTTCAGCTCCATGCCAACTGAAAACAAACATAATTAAGGTCGTACTTAAAAATCAGCTCAAAAGCTAAGCTGGTAGAAAATCATTACCATTTTTCCATAAACAAAACCAATGGGCTAAAGTTTTATTCTTCAATCAGTAGTTGAACATGGGGCTTCCCAGGTGTCACAGTGATAAGGCATCTGCCTGCCAATGCAGGAGACGCAACAGACGCCAGTTCTATCCCTAGGTCGGAAAGATCCCCTGAAGTAGGAACTGGCAACACACTCTAGTATTCTTGTCTGGAAAATTCCTTGGACAGAGGAACCTGGCGGGCTACAGTCCATGGGGTCACAGAGACGGACATGACTGAGCACACACACGCACGCACACACAATCCCTTTGAGGCTCCGCTAATGCGCATCCAGCTTTCGACACATCTAACTTAACCAGCTTTCGTAGACGTGATTCCATTTCCAAAAGCACTGAGCCAATAAAACAGTGATGCCAAGATGCCAAAAGCAGGCCAACCCAGCCTCTTCCAACACTTCCATTCAGTAGTTTTAACCTGACATCCACGCGCTCACCTGGTTCGCTGTCCATGGTGACCAGATAAGGTCTCTGGCCCCTGGGAACATGGCCCGGGTGGACACATAGGGCAGCCGAGCAGTCAAGCCACCCTCATCCCCAGAAGGCGAACACGCAAAACCAGCCCCAGCACTCGGGGCGAACCTTAAATTCAACGCTAAATAAGCTCCCGGCGCCTGGATGGCAAGGTTCCCAAAAGGCCAGCTCTGGGCCCAGGGGCATCCCCAGAAGGGCTGCGTTGGCATCGAGCGTCCCCTCCACCTCGGCGTCCGCCGCTCGCCCTTCCACCGCATCCCTCCGGGACCGGGCTGCCGGGGCCGCCTGTGCCTCTCCGATCCTGCTGGCTGCAGAGGGTGATGGGCAGAGGGGCGCGGGGGCACCCGGCCGCGGCCCCCGCGAGCCCGGCACAAAGGCGGGCATCACAAAGAGGAAAACTTCCCGCCCCCGGGGCCCGCAGCCCCCCACCCGGGGCCTCCGCCGCCCGAGCGCACTTACTGTCGGTCGCCATGGTCCAGCCCGGGGCCGCGGGGCGACCACCCGCGCCTGGGGTACCGGCGCCGAGCCGGGCCGGCGCGCTCCTCGCCAGGCCCCGCGCGCTCGGGGGCCGCGCCGCGCACAGCCCCTCCCGCCGCGCGCCCCCGCCGCGCCGCCCCGCGCCCCGCCAGCGCCCCGAGAACCCCAGGCTAGCTGGCAGAGCCGGCCGAACCCCTGGGCCCGGCGGCTGGCCCACCCTTCTCCGCCTCGAAGCATCTGTCCTCTCTGCCGGACCCTCTCCCTAAGACAATGAAGGTAGCCACTTGGATAAATGCTCCTGGCCACGCTCCTTTCCCACTACACTCCCCCTATGTTCTTGTTTTTGTCTCTCCTTTTCCCAGTGGCCACCTCATCCTTGCCTCGACCTTCCTACCTGTGGCTTGGGAGCTCCAGCCACCGAAAGGAGCAAAGCAGGAAGAGATGAAGAGTGGGAAGTGCGTTCAGCCAGGTGCCGGACATTGATCTCCAGGCCCCAGAACTCCTGAGAATCCGCCCAACACCAGCCTGGTAGGTTTCAAGGGTCCAGTGTTCCTTGTGTTATCATCCGTTTTGTCTCCTGTGTGAAGAGAGTGTCTGGCACTTAGTAGGCTCTCAGTAAATATCTGTTGGGTGAATGGTTCTGTGACAGAGGCCTGCAGGAATAAATGAAGGATTGAATAAAATGCCCAACTAACTGGATGCCACCTGGGTGAGCTGATTAACCGATGACCACTGGGAACCTAGCCCTACCAGCTGACTGCATGGATCCTTGAGTCTTGAATCAGCCTGAATGAGGGAGCCAGTGAATGAGTTTTGTGCCTCAGGGACCCTTCCTAGTTCAGGAGGGCTCCCAGCTGAAGCCACCTGTAAGAGCTGTATACACGTCCCTGAAGTGCAGAAACCAGTTTCTGATGGACTCTTGATTTGTCAGAGGGAGTGGTACACGAGACCCTGGATCCCTGATGTAAAGAATCAAAATGGCTCAAACCTGTGTTCTGAAGCATTATGGCGGCTCTTGACTTCTTACAGGTACACCTGTTTGTTGCATTTGGGAAGCATCCTCCACCCAATCAGTAGGGAACCCAGTAGGCTTCATTCCAGCCCTGGGCTGGATACCAGGAAGACCCTGGAGTAAGGCAGGGCAGAGCAGCTCCTGTTTGGCTGGGCAGACACAGGAAGCAACTGGACAACAAGGCAGGAGTCCCTTCTGATCTGTCCACAGAGCACAGATGAGGGAGACTTTGATATTGATTGGGCCCCACATTCAGAGTAAGTCCATCTGAGGTGGGACTGGGGGCATCATTTTTAGGTTGTTTGTTTTTGATCTTTCTGTGTGTAACACAGGTGATTCTGAAGCACACTTCTAGTTAATAACCACAGAGATCTGACTTATTGGGCTTTCACATCAACCCTCTGTGGTAGCCCTCAAAGTAAAGAGACTTGAAATGAGTTAGATGGAGAACAGGAGGTGGGAGGGGATTAAAGGTGACCCAGAAGTTTTCATCTTGTTGGAGGCTCACAGACCAGGAGGGTTAAGCTGATTGGTGGGGAGGGGTGGGGAGGGGGAGATAGTGGTTTGGGTTTGGATTCATTTGAAGGGTCAGTAGAACATTGGTGAGGTTCTTTAATCATCAGTTGAACCTACTTATTTAAGTCAGAAACAGGAAAAGTCATAACTCAAGGTATAAGTTCAATAATTGTTTTCTCAATGACTGACCAGTTTGACAGCAAGTTTGACAGCCTGGAGCCAGATGTCAGACGAGGAGGGGTTAAGCAATAGGTAGATCTCAAAGAACAGTGACCCAGTATCAACCATTTTCTCCAAAAGTTTGGCAGTACAGGGAAAAAGGGATGGAGAGCTTCAGAGAGTAGGATTGAGGTGAGGCTGGTTTTTTGTTTTGTATTTTGAGATAGAGGATTGTTCAGGAGGAAAGGTACATTTGTCCATATATTCAAATATGTAAAAAAAGAAATAACATGCTTTTCTATAAGTTAGCTTTCTGGGCCACCTCCCAATTCTACGTATTGTTGGGTCAGTTCACGGTAAACTCCCTCAGTTCAGAGCAGTTCTGAGATTACCCTCCCCACTTTCTCTTGTGGCCATGTCCATGTTCAAAGAAAACGATTGGATTGCTTTGGGGATGTGAAGAGGTATTGAGCACATCTCCTCCCTGTGAGGGACTGCTTGTCTGGATTTCAGGGCTCATCAGACCTCCTCAGTCAGGACTGGCCCCTAGTTATTTGTCCACAAGCGCGGCATCCACTGCTCTGTCCTGTCACCCACACCCAAAGCCTCTCCGGGTCTGACTTTTTGTCCTTGAGGGGAGGGATGGCTACGTGCCCATGCCATTCTGAAATCCAAAGGTGGGTGGTCCCATGGTTAGTATAGCATCTCCAAATGTCAGGGGAAACTCAGACTACTTCCATCTGCCACCTGGAGTCCCTGGGCAGCAGGCCCCCCTCATGATCACAATAAGATAAAATCTCATATCCTCAAATGATAACTTTCCAAAAGTGGGGAGGGGGGGGCTATTCCAGCTATTCCTTCTCATATCTCTCTCTGCAGACAGGGAGAACACTCTTTGTAAAAGCTCCCTCCATCAACTCTTTCAGGATAGGGAGAAGACTGGACCAAGCGTTCGTTCATAAAATGCTTTAGTTAGATTTCTAAAGGATGAGGGCTTTTCTGACTTTGACGTAATTGTGACTCAACCATCCCCATCCATGTTGCTTGAGTTCATTTCCAGGATAAGAAAAGACAAATACCTCTTATACACACACTGCATGGAAATCACCATATTGTCCCTCTGACCCTTGACATCCTGTTGACTCTATCACCACCCTGGCTATAAACAATCCTGAGAGCAGGGAGTGGGGAGGGGCTGCAGCCACTTGCTGTGGGTCTGCATCACGACAGAGGTTATTTTTGGTTGAAATAGTTATTGCTTTGTCTCTTTGTTAGAGTAGATAAAAATAGAAAAATGATTTTAACTATGACTTGTGCATGTAGCCTGTGAGCGTCTAAGGAATTTATCTGATAAGAGCAGAGAGGAGCTTTATTTTATATTAAAACTTGCCTTGATTTTCATTTGGACTCTGTATCTGTTCTAAGCATCTGAACTCAAATACCTCAGAACATTCAGATACAATATGGATAATGCTAACAAACAGGGGAAGCTTTTTCAAAATAGCTATTAGGTAATAAACATCATGCTCTCATTTAACCCTTGCAGGTCACACAGGGAAGGGCAGAAGAGAGACAGGGCTAATAGGTACAAGACTGGTCCAGAAAGTAGAGGGCAAGGGCCTGGGAATTGGCCCTACTGTTTGGTGATTAAGTTTCCAGTAGTCACTGGAGAGAATCAGCGGCTTAAAATAAGAAAATTAGGTAAGGGAGAAATAGTAAGGAAGAGTCTGGGAACCAGGAAAACAAATAGGTCAAAATGATGGCTTTGCTCTTCAAAATTCTTATGAACTCAACATTAATTTCTTTTTCTCAATAGGGATAAAAGACATATTTGTTAAAGAACATTCTAGCAGTTATTTTTCTTTAAAGTCAAAAATACACAATTATAGAAATAATACTAAAAATCTCAAGCCATATATGCTTACCCTACAATCAAGTAATCTTGGAGTAGGAGGAGGCAGGGGCCAGAGAATGCATCCTTGCTGTTATTCAGTTGCTAAGTCCAGTCCGACTCTTCATGACCCCATGAACTGCAGCACACCATCCTTTCCTGTCCTTTACTATCTCCCTGAGTTTGCTCAAATTCACGTCCACTGAGTCAGTAATGCCATCCAACCATCTCATCCTCTGACGCCCCCTTCTCCTCCTGCCCTCAATCTTTCCTGGCATCAAGGTCTTTTCCAGTGAGTCGTCTTTTCACATGAGGTGGCCAAAGAATGGGAGCTTCAGCTTCAGCACCAGTCCTTACAATGAATATTCAGGGTTGATTTCCTTTAGGATTGACTGGTTGGATCTCTTTGCTGTCCAAGGAACTCTCAAGAGTCTTCTCTAGCACAATTGGAAGGCATCAATTCTTCGGCGCTCAGCCTTTTTTATGGTCCAGCTCTCACACCTGTACATGACTAATGGAAAAATTATGGCTTTGACTATACGGACCTTTGTCAGCAAAGTGATGTCTCTGCTTTTTAATAAGCTGTCTAGGTTTGTCATAGCTTTCCTTCCAAGGAGCACGTGTCTTTTAATTTCATGGTTGCAGTCACTGTTCACAGTGATTTTGGAGCCCAGGAAAATAAACTCTGCCACTGTTTCCACTTTTTCCCCATCTATTTGTCATGAAGTGATGGGCTGAGATGCCACGATCTTAGTTTTTTGAATGTAGAGTTTTAAGCCAGTTTTTTCACTCTCTTTCTCCATCATTCAAGAGGCTCTTTAGTTCCTCTTCACTTTCTGCCATTAGAGTGGTATCATCTGCATATCTGAAGTTGTTATTTCCCCCAGCAATCTTGATTCCAACTTGTTTCATCCAGCCTGACATTTTGCATGATGCACTCTGCATATAAGTTAAATAAGCTGTGTGACAACATACAGCCTTGAGGTACTCCTTTCCCAATTTTGAACCAGTCCGTTGTTCTATGTCCAGTTCTGTTGCTTCTTGTGTTGCATACAAGTTTCTCAGAAAACATCCTAACAGCTCTCAATTTTTGCCAAAGGTAAGCATATACCATCATTCACCAAGTCTGGGCCTCAAGGCACCTGGTCTAGAATCACCTTGAGAACTTGCTAAAAATGCATATCCTTTGACTCTTATCAACAGTTACTGGATCAGAAGCTGTAACAATGGGACCCTAGAATCTGCCTGTTAAATGAGGTGCCCTGATGGTGTTTCTAACACAGTCTAAAACTGGAGAACCTCTAACCCAAGAAAGAGTAGGTCCTCACAGGGTAATAAAACTGAAGATCTAAAACTTCAGACCCGGGAATTTCTGCTTTGCTCTTCTCTGACAGTGAAGAGTGGAGACATTGGTAAGCTACTAAATGCTGAGAGATGAGCCACTAAGAAACAAAGGCAGTGCTAATAAACTTGCTCAGTATATGGCTCTTACTTGGATCTAATTAAAGACCTCCATTTAAAAATGAAAATCCACTCCTTTTTATCGTTCATAAGGACAAGAACTGGTCACAATTATCTATAATTCCTTGTATCATAGTAAAAAGCTCCAAGTTATAGGGCCACATAGCTAAATATGTGGCCACAAGCTAAGTAACTTGGAGGAATAGTTGTTTTTTTTAGCTAAAATAACAAGATATAATTTTTCAAAGCTGTATTTTACTTAAGCAATAAGTCTTGGACAAAGAGGGAATTATGGCTGGTAGGAACTAAAATACCCACTTGACTTTACCTCTGAGTATTTAATTTTCCCATTTGATATAAGAAAACAGAGCTGGATAACTATAAGGGGGAATGTTACTGAGTTTTAAACTGCTGATCTGCAATAATAATTTATTTCAAGGTAGAGTAAAATTTATGATTTAAGTAACTCATTTTTATGTCATTCTCTTTAGTTCTACTTTCTAAACCTTTAATCATCTTGCCCTCTTGATCTTGTGTTTACCTCTCACTGGGCCACCCAGTTTCTCTTCCTCTCATGCAAACTTCAGAAAAGAATGATCCAACCACAGAGCATCACTTCCAACTTAATCCTTAAAAAAGCAAAAAGCTAATCAAAGAATGAGAAAATGTCAAAAGTATCTATAGGGATATAAATAAAACTCTCAGAAATGAAAAAAGCAAACTGGAAATTTAAAACTCAGTGGATACAGCCATGGCCTGGCTTGGTACTTAGCTCCCCTTTGGTTCCATGAATTCCAGCCTAAAGAGGCTTGCCTGGAAGGCCATGCTTGCCTGCTTTTATTGCATGTAGTCACCTAGACTGTACAAATCGCTAGAGATACTCTCCTCATTTAAAACTTATCAGAAAGTGTGTAAATCCACCAAAGAACAAAGAGATATCTGACTGTACAGCCCTATCATTTTCTTCCCTGAATCATTAAGTCCCAGTTATATAAGAGTGCAGTTTTGTGAATGAATTATATTTGTAAATATAAGGGATTTTTTAGAAAGAAGTCTAAGAGTTATTTACTGGTACAATATGTTTATGGGTAATTTTGCTGGTAATTCAATATTTTGCTGGGCATCGATGGTAACACTAAAGAAAACTAGTAACACTAGAGCTATATCTTTTGATTGTTGATTAATCTTTAATTATACACAGAATGACTTTTTAGACATATAATCTCTAAATAAAGGACAAGGTATTTGGCTCTTAAATTCAACACCATCAGTTTCTGCCAAGCAATTTTATAGGCAACTAGTTGAAGTTTACAAAGAGAATACCTTCAGTTAACCAAGTATAACAACATAGACAATGGATTGGGTTGGCCAACAAGTTCATTCAGGTTTCTCCATAAGATGTTACGGAAAAACGTGAACTTTTTAGCCAACCCAGTATCAATTATGCTGCAAGAAACTAAGAAACTATGAGCTAATCAACCATTTAAAACATTTAACAAAAAGCAGAAGAGTTAACAAATTTGAGACTTTAACAAAATTCATTTCATTTAAATCATGTACACTATATGAAGTTCTGATTCAACAAATTATGTGGATTAACTAAAATAGTTAACTGAGCTAATATAGCCCAATTCGTTAAGTACTATGGTGACAAGGTATCTGAAATCAACCTGTAGATAATGTATTTATATGAAAGCTTTTTTGCTGTTATCTACCTTAAGAATTTTTAAAATCTCATATTAAAGTGCTTGTAAGAAAATACTGGTGCATGTAAAAAAATCCCCTCATGGCATAACCTGTAATTGGCCTGATAGGCTTTGTAACTTGCAACCAAAAGCAAATTAATACACAATTTGATTATTCTCTACTGCTGAGTTAAAATTTGGAGAAGATTAACCTTCTTGAAGTATCAGGGATTTTGAACATATTTTCAGAAGTGCCCCAACTTCTTTCAAGCCATTCAGTTCAGTTCAGTCACTCAGTCGTGTCTGACTCTTTGTGACCCCATGAATCGCAGCACGCCAGGCCTCCCTGTCCATCACCAACTCCCGGAGTTCACTCAGACTCACGTCCATCGAGTCGGTGATGCCATCCAGCCATCTCATTCTCTGCCATCCCCTTCTCCGCCTGCCCCCAATCCCTCCCAGCATCAGAGTCTTTTCCAATGAGTCAACTCTTCGCAAGGGGTGGCCAAAGTACTGGAGTTTCAGCTTTAGCATCGTTCCTTCCAAAGAAATCCCAGGGCTGATCTCCTTCAGAATGGACTGGTTGGATCTCCTTGCAGTCTAAGGGACTCTCAAGAGTCTTCTCCAACACCACAGTTCAAAAGCATCAATTCTTCGGCACTCAGCTTTCTTCACAGTCCAACACTCACATCCATAGATGACCACTGGAAAAACCATAGCCTTGAATAGACGGACCTTTGTTGGCAAAGTAATGTCTCTGCTTTTGAATATGCTATCCAGGTTGGTCATAACTTTCCTTCCAAGGAGTAAGTGTCTTTTAATTTCATGACTGCAATCACCATCTGCAGTGATTTTGGAGCCCCCAAAAATAAAGTCTGACACTGTTTCCACTGTTTCCCCATCTATTTGCCATGAAGTGATGGGACCGGATGCCATGCTCTTAGTTTTCTGAATGTTGAGCTTTAAGCCAACTTTTTGACTCTCCTCTTTCACTTTCATCAAGAGGCTTTTTAGTTCCTCTTCACTTTCTGCCATAAGGGTGGTGTCATCTGCATATCTGAGGTTATTGATATTTCTCCCGGCATTCTTGATTCCAGCTTGTGTTTCTTCCAGTCCAGCGTTTCTCATGATGTACTATGCATATAAGTTAAATAAGCAGGGTGATAATATACAGCCTTGACGTACTCCTTTTTCTATTTGGAACCAGCCTGTTGTTCCATGTCCAGTTCTAACTGTTGCTTCCTGACCTGCATACAGGTTTCTCAAGAGGCAGGTCAGGTGGTCTGGTATTCCCATCTCTTTCAGAATTTTCCACAGTTTATTGTGATCCACACGGTCAAAGGCTTTGGCATAGTCAATAAAGCAGAAATAGATGTTTTTCTGGAACTCTCTTGCTTTTTCCATGATCCAGCGGATGTTGGCAATTTGATCTCTGGTTCCTCTACCTTTTCTAAAACCAGCTTGAACATCTGGAAGTTCACGGTTCACGTATTGCTGAAGCCTGGCTTGGAGAATTTTGAGCATTACTTTACTAGCATGTGAGATGAGTGCAAATGTGCGGTAGTTTGAGCATTCTTTGGCATTGCCTTTCTTTGGGATTGGAATGAAAACTGACCTTTTCCCATCCTGTGGCCACTGCTGAGTTTTCCAAATTTGCTGGCATATTGAGTGCAGCACTTTCACAGCATCATCTTTCAGGATTTGAAATAGCTCAACTGGAATTCCATCACCTCCACTAGCTTTGTTCGTAGTGATGCTTTCTAAGGCCCGCTTGACTTCACATTCCAGGATGTCTGGCTCTAGGTCAGTGATCACACCTTCGTGATTATCTGGGATGTGAAGATCTTTTTTGTACAGTTCTTCTGTGTATTCTTGCCATCTCTTCTTAATATCTTCTGCTTCTGTTAGGTCCATACCATTTCTGTCCTTTATCGAGCCCATCTTTGCATGAAATGTTCCCTGGGTATCTCTAATTTTCTTGAAGAGATCTCTAGTCTTTCGCATCCTGTTGTTTTCCTCTATTTCTTTGTATTGATCCCTGAGGAAGGCTTTCTTATCTCTTCTTGCTTTTCTTTGGAACTCTGCATTCAGATGTTTATATCTTTCCTTTTCTCCTTTGCTTTTCGCTTCTCTTCTCTTCACAGCTGTTTGTAAGGCCTCCCCAGACAGCCATTTTGCTTTTTTGCATTTCTTTTCCATGGGGATGGTCTTGATCCCTGTCTCCTGTACAATGTCATGAACTTCATTCCATAGTTCATCAGGCACTCTATCCATCAGATATAGGCCCTTAAATCTATTTCTCACTTCCACTGTATAATCATAAGGGATTTTATTTAAATCATACCTGAACGGTCTAGTGGTTTTCCCTACTTTCTTCAATTTAAGTCTGAATTTGGCAATAAGGAGTTCATGATTTGAGCCACAGTCAGCTCCCAGTCTTATTTTTGCTGACTGTATAGAGCTTCTCCATCTTTGGCTGCAAAGAATATAATCAATCTGATTTCGGTGTTGACCATCTGATGATGTCCATGTATAGAGTCTTCTCTTGTGTTGTTGGAAGAGGGTGTTTGCTATGACCAGTGCATGTTCTTGGCAGAACTCTATTAGTCTTTGCCCTGCTTCATTCCGTATTCCAAGGCCAAATTTGCCTGTTACTCCAGGTGTTTCTTGACTTCCTACTTTTGCATTCCAGTCCCCTATAATGAAAAGGACATCTTTTTTGGGTGTTAGTTCTAAAAGGTCTTGTAGGTCTTCATAGAACCGTTCAGCTTCTTCAGCATTACTGGTTGGGGCATAGCCTTGGATTACTGTGATATTGAATGGTTTGCCTTGGAAACGAACAGAGATCATTCTGTCGTTTTTGAGATTGCATCCAAGCACTGCATTTCAGACTCTTTTGTTGACCATGATGGCTACTTCAAGCCATTAGGTTAGTCTATCATTAAATTATGATCAAACAGCACTTTGGGAACTCCCAAAGAACGCTAAGTGGAATCTTGATAACCTAGGAGACACTTGGCACAAATCCAGTGAACAAAGTTCAATAAGTTCCAGGTAAATAGGAGGCTATCATCTGGTTCTTTTCTATGATTAAAACTGTAGGCCATGCCGTCCTTGAAGGGAGAGATCCATGTTTCTGTAACATCACACCTGAGTGTACACCCTTGTCCATGGGACAAGACAGGTGTGCCGTGTGTGCTTAGTCCTCAGTCGTGTCCAAATCTTTGCAACCCCATGGACTGTAGCCCACCAGTCTCCTTTGCCATGAGGATTCTCCAGGCAAGAATACTGGAGTGAGTTGCCATGCCCTCCTCTAGGGGATCTTCCCAACCCAGGGATCGAACCCAGGTCTCCTGCATTGCAAGCAGATTCTTTACTATCTGAGCCACCAGGAGACTAAGTCTTACCTGGGGAGTCAGAGAATGGAGTTGGGGCTGTCAGGTTAGAAGTCAGAATGGAAAATCCCTGAAAGTAGCAGTTGCAGGGAGGGCAGCCCCAAAATGTGAGTGTAAAATTATCTCAGATCTTAGCCTGCAAGCAGGACAAGAACTCCACTGATTCCACGGCAAATAAACTGCTGGCGACCTGAAAGTGCCAAGCAGATATTTCAGCATCTACTGGCTCAAGCTGCCCCTGAGTTCAAAGTTCCAGCCCTGACAGGATGGAGTAATGTGGCAAATACTGTCAGCTTTCCACTAAACACAAGGAGGGGCACACCTAAGAAATACGGGGCACATACCAGGACTAAATCATCTGCCCTAAAACTAAGGACAAAACCAAAACAGATCCAGCCTAACAAGCCTACACACAAACCTCTCCAAGTTGTAATGCTCTGGCGGTAACTGAACTGCCTTTTAGAACAAAATTCAACACTCTGGAGGGAGATAATAGAATCCAGAGTCTCTAACATGCATCTTCATACAATAAAAATAATTACTAGACAGAAAAAGAAATAGGAAAATGTGACCCACAGTCAACAGGGAAAAAAACAGCCAATAGAAACACATACACTGATGACCCCAATATTGGACCTAGCAAAGATGTCAAAATATTAATAACTAGCTAAGTATAATGGAGAAGGAAATGGCAACCCACTCCAGTGTTCTTGCCTGGAGAATCCCAGGGACAGGGGAGCCTGGTGAGCTGCCACCTCTGGGGTCACATAGAGTCGGACACGACTGAAGCGACTTAGCAGCAGCAGCTAAGTATAAACTGAAGTAAAAGATGGATATAATGGGCAAAGAAATAGAAAACTCCAGTGGAGATATAAAAACCATAAAAAAGAACCAAGGAGACTCCTAAAATTGGTCAGACTCCTACTGGATGAGATTAACAGCATATTGAATAATGAAAGAAGGGATTTGTGAACCTGAAGTCAAAAGGAATCATTCAGTTTGAAGCACAGAGAGAAAAATCAGTAGGGGCAAAAAGCCACGATGACCTGTGGGACAGTACAAGCAGTCAATACACATATACCCGGAGTCCTGGAAATAGAAGAGACTGCTGCAGAAAAACACAGATGATACCCTGAGAAAACAAGCCATGATAGGCACATCATATCAAACTTGAAAACCAAAAATAAAGAGAAATGTCAAAAGCAGCCAGAGAAAAAGGGCACGTCATATACAAGGGAACAAGATGAAAACTAGCTTCTCATCAGAGACAATGAAGGCTGAAGATAATGAGTAGAATAGTCTTTAAAGTGCTGAAAGGATAAAAAGAAAAAGAAAAACATTTCCTACCTAGGATTCTAAACCCAGTAAAAATATCTTTCAAAATAAAAGGTGAAATAAAGACATTTTCAGACAAACAGAACCTGAAAGAAATTTTCTCCAACAGAGCTGAGATGCAAGAAATGAATATTAAAAGAAGTTCTTCAGGCTGAAGGAAAATCATTCCACAGGAAAGCAAAGACTTGCATGACAGAAAAGAACACTGCAAAAAGTTCCTATCTGGGTAACTTGAATATACTTTTTTATGTTTTCTTTGTTTAAATTGAGAAAAAATGTATAATGAGATTTATAACATATAGAACTAAAATATGTAACAGTATGACAAAGGATGAAAGGGGGCTTTAAATGGAATTATACTGAGTCAAAGATCCACATCCCTAACTTATTACAGGTAGGTTCTACTAATTCACAGATGCATACTGTAATCCCAGAGCAAACCCAGGTTGTCTGGCCCCAGAGCAACTTCTCTTAAGTGCTGTGCAATGCTGCTATTTGTCAAGTGTACATTTTGCCACTACTTTGATTTCTTCCTGAAACTGCAATATTGACAATGATGTAGATCATCATTATCATTTTAAACCCATCATGATTATACTAAGAAACCCATGATTTTCTGAAGGCCTGTCTGTCCTGCTCACAGCCTCTTTAAGGAAGGCTGTCCGAGTTGGGTCCTTCCACATAATTGGCTGTGCCCTCTGGCTTGTGGGGCTTCCCTGATAGCTCAGTTGGTAAAGAATCTGCCTGCAACGTAGGAGACCTTGTTTCGATCCCTAGGTTGGGAACATCCCCTGGAGAAGGGAAAGGCTGTCCACTCCAGTATTCTGGCCTGGAGAATTCCATGGACTATATAGTCCATGGGGTCCCAAAGAGTTGGACACACTGAGCAACTTTCACTTTTCCGGCTTTGACCTACTGCATTGGCCACAGTCAATTATACCAGGTATCTCTGCCCTAATTAAGGGCAGCCATCCTTTGGCTGGACATGATTTAGAGGGCCAGAATGATTTAGAAGAAAAGAGAGTGAGGGGGCTCTCTTTTGGATTATAATAGAATCAATCAGAACCTCTTTCAGGAACAACAGAAACTGCAGAGGGAGAAATGTGCAGGGAGAAGTTGGGAAACCAAGTAAGAATAGGTACATGATGACTACTGAGCAGTGGATATCGACATCAAAGTTGAGGGCACTACCCAGCTATGAGAGCTGCTGTGCCCACTACAAGACAGTCATTTTCCCAGCCATGCCTTCGATGAGGCGGTCACCTTCCTGTCCTCTGTAGTCTTAAAATAAGCCTTCAGCATTTAAGATAATGTGAGTGTGCCTTGAAACCTAAAGGAGCATGTCTAAACTGTTCTTTAAAAACTCCAGACCTGCAGTATATAGCATATTAAACCAAATAATCCAAGCGTAAAAAATAAGACATAAAAGGAGGTTATACAGCCTGAGACTTAGTATTACTTTAATACAGGGAATTTTTTTTAATGTGCAATAAAAACTACTACACAGTTGTTCAAAAGATAAATGAAAATGTGGCTAGTTAAGCACCCAGTCTTCTCAATGCCATTTAAAAAGCAGGCATTCTTCAAACCGTAATTTAATTCAAGAATCAAGGGTGGGTTGGGAAGCCATTAACAACTCTGCTTATTTTCCTAGGCTCTTTATGTCAAAGCAAGAGTAATTTTCAGCCCATAGAGTTCATTTTTAAAGACACCTCAATATATTTTCTCTCTATATATTAATATATAGGCTTGTATATCAAGCCTTTATGTTATCCCTGAAATAGGTTATTAGAAAGAGCCTATATAAAGAAAGCTGAGCGCCGAAGAATTGATGCTTTTGAACTGTGGTGTTGGAGAAGATTCTTGAGAGTCCCTTGGACTGCAAGGAGATCCAACCAGTCCATCTTAAAGGAAATCAGTCCTGAATGTTCATTGGAAGGACTGATGCTGAAGCTGAAACTCCAATACTTTGGCCACCTGATGCGAAGAGCTGACTCATTTTAAAAGACCCTGATGCTGGGAAAGATTGAAGGCAGGAGGAGAAGGGGACAACAGAGGATGAGATGGTTGGATGGCATCACCGATTCAATGGACATGAGTTTGAGTAAACTCCAGGAGTTGGTGATGGACAGGGAGGCCTGGCGTGCTGCAGTCCATGGGGTCGCAGAGAGTCAGACATGACTGAGCGACTGAACTGACCGACTGATACAGCATACCTAATTCAACTTGAAAAAACCAACTCTTCCTTGTGAACTGAGTCCTGAGAGCTTTGTTTCACATCAATCTGAAGATCTGTGTAAACACATAAGCTTTCAATTATTACTTCTTAAGAAAATCACCTCAAAAATCACCACATTCACTAATAATCACTTTCATTTCCTTGAAATCCAAATACTTTCTAAAATCTTACAATTTCCAGCTGTAATTATTTTGAAGTTCAATATTCATATCTTTGCATTTTTAAAGCAATATGCAGTTCTTAATATTCTGAAGTTAGTAAATGGTTCTCGATTATCTTGAATTTACAGCTAAGAAAAGGATTTAAACATAATGAATTTATTAAGGACACACATTGAATCAGTGGCAGAACTAGGATAGAAATGTTTTACTTTCTAGCTTTTAGATTAAAAAATTATAAGTTTTCAAACCAGTTGGATAAAGTTGTTAATGCATTTCCTTATATGTTCAAACTATCGTACAGTTATGCTCATTTCACATACTAGCAAGGTGATGCTCAAAATCCTTCAAGCTAGGTTTCAACAGTATGTGAACCAAGAACTTCCAGATTTACAAGCTGGATTTAGAAAAGGCAGAAAAACCAGAGATCAAATTGCTAAAATCCATGAGATCACAGAAAAAGCAAGGAAATTCCAAAAAAACATGTACTACTGCTTCATTGACTGTACTGAAGCCTTTGACTATGCAAATCACAACTGTGGAAAATTCTAAAAGACATGGGAATACAAGCCACTTTACCTATATCCTGAGAAACCTGTATGCGAGATAAGGAGCAACAGTTAGAACTGGACGTGGAAAAACAGACTGGTTCAAAAGTGGCAAATGAGTATGTCAAGGCTGTATATTATCGTCCTGCATATTGAACTTATGTGCAGAGTACATCATGTGAAATGCCAGGCTGGATAAACACAAGCTGGAATCAAGACTGCCAGGAGAAATATCAACTACCTGATATGCAGATGACACCATCCCAATGGCAGAAAGTGAAGAACTAAAGAGCCTCTTGATGAGGGTGAAAGAGGAGAATGAAAAAACTGGCTTAAGACTTAACATTCAAAAAACGAAGACCATGGCATCCGGTCCCATCACTTTGTGGCAAATAGATGGGGGAAAATTGGAAACAGTGACAGATTTTATTTTCCTGGGCTCTAAAATCATGGTGGACAGTGACTGCAGCCATGAAATGAAAAGACACTTACTCCTTGGAAGAAAAGCTATGGCCAACCTGGACAGGGTATTCAAAAGCAGAAGCATCACTTTGACAAAGGTCCATTATAGTCATAGCTATGGTTTTTCCAGTGGTCATGTATGGATGTGAGAGTTGGACCATAAAGAAAGCTGAGTGCTGAAGAACTGATGCTTTTGAACTGTGGTGTTGGAGAAGACTCTTGTGAGTCCCTTTGACAGCAAGATCAAACCAGTCAATCTTAAAGACAATCAATCCTGAATATTCACTGGAAGGACTGATGCTGAAGCTACAATACGTTGGTCACCTGATACAAAGAGCCAACTCATTGATAAAGACCCTGATGCTGGGAAAGACTGAGGGCAGGAGAGGGGGCAACAGAGAATGAGATGATTGGATGGCATCACTGATTCAATGGACAGGAGTTTGAGCAAACTCAGGGAGACAGTGAAGGGCAGGGAAGCCTGGCGTGCTATAGTTCAGGGATCTCAAAAATTCGGACATGACTTAGAAGCTGAACGACAATCATATCACTATTCTGGAAATCCCTATAGAAGACAAAATCTTTGCCTAAAAGCTGGTTCTGTATCTCTCCCTTGGCAGTATAAAATAAACTGCAGATGGTACAACTCTGTCTGTCTCAGGAAACAAGCACTTTAACTGGGTGTTAAAGTGAGACTGGGAGACTGGGAATGTTTCCTCGTTTTAAATATATCCACTCACAGTTAGGACATTTGAGGCATTAAGAGAAAAGGGTTATAAATGGGATCTTAGAAGGGCTTGTTGTTGCTGTTCAGTCGCTCATTCATGTCTGACTCTGTGACCCCATGGACTGCAGCATACCAGGCTTCCCTGTCGTTTACTATTTCCCAGAGGTTGCTCAAACTCATGTCCATTGAGTTGGTGATGCCATCCAACCACCTCATCCTCTGATGCCCACTTCTCCTCCTGCCCTCAATCTTTCCCAGCATCAGGGTCTTTTCCAATGAGTTGGCTCTTTGCATCTGGTGGCCAAAGAATTGGAGCTTCAGCATCAGTCCTTCCAATGAATATTCTGGCAGGGTTGATTTCCTTTAGGATTAACTGGTTTGATCTCCTTGCTGTCCAGGGGACTCTCAAGAGTCTTCTCTGCCCCATAGTTGAAAAGAAGGAATTATTTGGTGCTCAGCCTTCTTTATGGTCCAACTCTCATATCCGTATATGACTACTGGAAAAACCATAGCTTTGACTATATGGACTTTGGTCGACAAAGTGATGTCTCTGCTTTTGAATACACTGTTTAGGTTTGTCATAGCCTTTCTTCCAGGAAGCAAGCAGCTTTTAATTTCATGGTGACAGTCACCATCCACAATGATTTTGGAGCCTAAGAAAATGAAGTCTGTCACTACTTCCATTGTTTCCCCATCTATTTGCCATTAAGTCATAGAACTGGATGTCATGGTCTTCGTTTTTTGAACGTTAAGTTTGAAGCCAGCTTTTTCACTCTCCTCTCTCATTTTCATCAAGAGGCTCTTTAGTTCCTCTTCCCTTTCTACCAGAAGGGTGGTGTCATCTGCATGTCTGAGGTTATTGGTATTTCTTCCAGCAATATTGATTCTAGCTTGTGCTTTATTCAGCCCAGCATTGCACATGATGTACTCTGTACTCCAATTTTGTTGCTTTTTATCCTTCTACATTTTCTGCTCTTAAGATTCTGCTGTATTCAATTGACAAAGACTGATAACGTAATGGTGAAAGTGTTAGTCATTCAGTCATGTCTGACTCTTTGCAAATTCATGGACTAGTTTGCCAGGCTCCTCTATCCATGGAATTCTCCAGGCAAGAATACTGGCGTGGGTAGCCACTCCCTTCTCCAGGGTAATCTTCGCAACCCAGTGACTGAACCCAGATCTCCTGTACTGCAGGCAGATTTTTTACCATCTGAGCCACCAGGGAAGTCCAAGGGTCCTTTGCAAATACTGTTAGTAGGAATGTGGAGAAGGCAATGGCACCCCACTCCAGTACTCCTGCCTGGAAAATCCCATGGACGGAGGAGCCTGGTAGGCTGCAGTCCATGGGGTCGCTAAGAGTCGGACACGACTGCACGACTTCACTTTCACTTTTCACTTTCATGCATTGGAGAAGGAAATGGCAACCCACTCCAGTGTTCTTGCCTGGAGAATCACAGGGACGGGTGGGCTGCCGTCTCTGGGGTCGCAGAGTCGGACACGACTGAAGCGACTTAGCAGCAGCAGCAGCAGCAGGAGGAATGTAAATTAGCAGGCTTTTTACAGTTCAATTTGGCATAATTACCAAAATTTTATATATACACAGTGTTCAACAAATTCATGTGTAGATCAGATTGATCCAGCAGAAACACCAATGTAAGTGAGTCAAGATACACACACAAATATCAATGCAGCATTGTTTGAAATAGTGAAAAATGAAATGAACTATGCATTAGAGGTAACAGAGCAGGCCTGAGACTACTGTCCTAAAAAGGCTTGCTTTGCAAGGTTGCCCCTCAGCTGGAGGGTAAACAGTTCTCTACACTGATATAAAGCTTTCCCTAAAGATCCACACCTGGGTAAATGAAGCCATCACGGCAATGAGACCCTACATAACCCAGAGCCACCGACACTGAAGCTCAACTGGTTTCAAATAAACTTTCCTTACCGTTTACGCCATCTGAAGTTGGGTTTTACTGCTTTCAGTCCATCTGGATTTCCACTTGTGTTGGCTTATATAAAACTGACTCTGAAATTATAAGCCAGAGCCCTGTGTGTGTATCCTAGGTGCATCACTAACTTCGTGAATGTGGGCAAGGCGTTTATCATCCACAGATAACAGTTTTTTAATCGTACAAATGAAATGATACCTTTTAAAAGTACTGTAGTGAAAAAATAACAGGGAAACTCACTGTTTTGGTTATACAATGTTTGTAAAGTTTAATGATCAGAAAGAGCTTAGCAAATAACCTGGTATATAAGTCACCAGGTAATGGATCCACATCTCTGCATGCCCCAATGCTAGAATATTTAAACCCTAGAAGCTCTGTCCAGTAAACACATCATAGAAACTGTCCATCAATTATCAGAAAAATCTGAAATCAGCCAAGGGAAACAATTCTGTTTCACAGCTAACATTATAGCACAGATTCTAATAAATGAAATTTTTATCTGGGCTAGCATTAGTTATTTTCACTCACAGGGCATTTGCAGAATTCCTGAACATACCACATGGGAAAACAACCTGGAGTATAATCAACTTTAAGACAGGCTGAGCCAGCCACATGATGTGGAGGTGGTCTGCTACTGGCAGCAATTCAAACAGTATAGCTGAAGCAATCTCCATCTAAATCTCTCAAATGAGAAATTAACAGAGAGGCACATTCACAAAGCTACAGAATTTGTTTTTCGAGTACCAACTTTCTGTGCCACAGACATGTTCTGAAATATATATTACCACTCTTAAAGGTTTTACTAGAAATAATCAGTATTTAAATGTTGTACCCAGTGTGTTAACTAATCACATTATATGCATAAATGGACACATACATAGATATATCTACACATACACAAACATGCATGTATACAAACTGACATGTTAGGCCAAAGGGAGCTTTAAAACAAGCATCAAAGGATACTTAATCAATTATAGAAGTAGAAACTGAGCTTCCTAAATTATCAATCATATAAGCTGACTATATTGTCTCAAATATTCAAAAATAAGGCAAATAAGGCAAAAACTTTAGTGCACTTTACAACATAATATATAAAATAGTTAATATACATCATAAACAAATCTGTTATCCAACTGTAGATATAAAATAACTAATCATTTACATGTGAGTAAGTGAGTAGGTCAAAGTCGCTCAGTCCTGTCTGATTCTTTGCGACCCCATGACTATACAGTCCATGGAATTCTCCAGGCCAGAATACTAGAGTAGGCAGCCTTTCCCTTCTCCAGAGCATCTTCCCAACCCAGGGATCGACCCCAGATCTCCCGCTTTGCAGGTGGATTCTTTACCAGCTGAGCCACCAGGAAAGTCCAAGGATACTGGAATGGGAAGCCTAGCTTTTTGTTCTCTGTTTTCTTCTCCTCTTGGGTGCTGTGAACTCTAAAGACAAAAAATTAAGGCGTCAGTCAGATCTAAAAAAGAATACTTAATTGATAACACACATTAAACTAAATAGGTTGGTATAACAGTAAGAACACCTTCACAACAATGATACAAGACATCTTAAACCTGACATACACATGAGTTTTTCCCTTCAAAATGACATTGCAGTTGTAGACTTACTAATGTAGATCCCAATCATCCTAAATGCTACTTGACAATAAGCTACTTGGAGGTCGTTTCCTATGGGTATGCCCTCCCTATAGTTAGTATAGGCCCAGCATGCCAGATTGGAACAGTATCTGGGCCAGCGCTAACAGAGTGACTGAGATGTCAACTGCTTTCCACCTGACATAGTCACTTTCTGTTAGCACTGGCCCAAAACACTAGCACCATACCAAAAAGGTAGCATCTTTTTGGCTACCATGGCACATTCCATGACCAATACCCAAGTTAAGTCTCCATCTAGAAACAGTCGAGAGCCTAAAGTCACTGATTATTAAAAACAAAGCAAATAACAGAAGATACAAAACATGAAAATTATGGAAGACACAGAAGAAAGAAATATTCCCCATCAATGAAAACTAAAAGAAGATGACAGAAAAAGGAATGAGAAAAGACAAAGACAAAATTAAGAAGAAAAAGAAAACAGATTCCTGGAAGGCAGCAGCATCAGGCCAAGAGTATATAAAGCAAGTCTGAGACCCGGTGGAGACCTCCTTAAAAAGATGACAATGATAAAATGCCTAATGTGCTCAAGTGTTTCAAGGGGAAGGCTTATACATTAAGCAACAGTCTGAGGATAAACTAGTGATAAGTACATAAAGAAACAAATTAATAAGGCAAAAAAGTTATTAACTCTCTAAGGCCAACAATAAATGCTCAGATTAAGGGAGAATCACAGATTATGTTAGATGGCCCTACTGCTAATAATGTTTCATAAATGCTGAATACTCACGTAACTAAAATAATGACTATACTTGGAGGATGGGGGATAGGAAGTATCATGTGTTTGGGTTGGGAGGTGAAGAATATATAAAATTATTATACTGTACCATCTTCGTATGGTGACAGAGCTAACCCGTCACATATATCTCTCTCTCTCATGACCACCTTGTAGTGCACAGAAATATCCATTATGTTGTGCACCTGTTACATTAACGAAAACTAAATCCTCATCCTCCTCAGTGTGGGAAGTCAACAGATAATTCATAGAACTGAAATATGAATAAGTGACAATATAAACATGCTATTTAGAAACATGGAGGTCAATGCCAAATTACGAAAGAGTTAAAAGTGGTTGTCTCAGGGAATAAGAAATGGGAGTCAATGTCAGAAGTCCATGATTTCTTATAATCAGTATGATAAAATTGTTAAGTATTAAATTATATGCTTATGTATTTAATAAAAACCAAATTTTAAAAACTCGCACTCTGATAGAGTTTAGAATGTGACTTGCCAGGTAGCCATAAAAGTGTACACGTGTTTGTTTACTTGCGACAAAACTAGAAAGCAACTATAGTCTGAAACTATACAGGACTATATAGGATTATAAAGAACTGTTTTACGCTGACACAAGCAAATCACAGAAGCACTCAGACTTCTGAAGCAACAAATATTCTCTTGTCTTTGTCTTCCGTATGGTTCCATAGCACCCTCTTTACCATAATGTACTGGGTCGTTTTTTTTTTCACGCTAAGCCATAAGGTTCTTTGGAACTTGGACTGATCTGATTCATTAGTACCTTAGGCCCACTATGACCCACTCACTCTCCTCAGATCTATTCACTGTGATCAAAATAAAACAGTTCTTAAAACTCTTGTACTATATATCTTTATATTCCCATACCTCGCTAACTACTTCAAACATAATAGGCACTCAATAAATGTTTGCTGAATGAATACAGCACCAAAATGGAAAAGTCATTAGGCAGATTCTTGATATGTATTACATTCATTATCATTGATGGATTACTAAATATCAAGCCTAGCCAGCTAAATATGACTTATTCTCTATGTTACTGTAATTATTATTAGAGATAGTTATTTAAACTATTGTTTAATAAATATTATAAATTATGAAAACCACAGCAGCACAAAAAGGTATAGCCATTTTAACTCACATTGTGCAATTTACCACTTAGTTACAATCATCATCTCATAGGTGAAAATTTTACATTTACTAGAATTTGAAATGAGAAATTTTTAGCAATAAAGTATTTTTTAAAAAGTTATATCCAGTAACTCACTTTGTGAACTTTGCCCTTTGTTAGGAATACATTTCAGAAACCCTCATGGTTACAGATATTCACTTACTAATAACGATGTATTCCCTCTCCTTCACTGACCACTGACCGCTGCCACTCCATATCCATCCATTTACTGTATTATCACTTACTTTTAAGTGTCAGGATTAATGGTATGATTAATGGTAAAATTCTCCAGTGTACCAAAGATAAAAACATCACAGGAACACACAGTTGTCATGCTCTTCTGGGTTCTAAACCTTGATGCTCTACAAGGAATTTGACAAAATTTCATCTGTACCTGTTTCACTAAAACTTTCATTCTCTTCATCCTCTTCTGTAACCACAGGCATACTCAGATTTAAAGATTTATCTTCCATATGTATATTCTGCATGTCATCTGGAAATAGTTAAACAAGTAATTTTATATGAAAACAAAGAATGTTAACCTTTGAGAAAAATTTTACACAAATTATGACAAGACTATAATAGCACATATTAGGTGTTTAAAAGCTAAAATTGTAATGGTGAACAGAAATATGCATTTTAAAATCACACCATTTTTTAAAGTATTAATATATTTATACCTATGTTTTGAAAATAGCCTCTAATTCTTCCATTAAAGAAAACAGAGGAAAAGGGAAGAAACAAAATTAGCCAAACACTGATACAGGATTCAATCCTTACCACACACAGCATGAGTTGTATCTGCAGACACCATGGAATAATCATGTGTTACTTCAAGTTAATCACAAATGTAATTCTAAAGTTAACAGTCTTTTGTTTTTAAGACTGATATGGACTTAATGACAAATATTCTATATCGGTTGCTGAACACCAGAATGCTGTCCAAGAACCATTATTAAATAAAACAACCTGAAAATAAGGCAATTCTCACATACACAAGCACACACACAAAATCTGTTCCTTTAGGATCATTATTCACTAACTTAACAAACAATTGTAAGATCACATTACAGTGAAGGAAAATGTGCACAAACTTCAGAAACACAGTTAAGATTGGAGGTCTTCTATAGCAACCTTCTATTGCCGGAAGAAATATCCTCATCAAATTATCAAATACCATTGTCGTATCAGGTCTCATTCAGCATATCATTTTCTGTTCATGGCAATCCCTTGACACAGTCACTCTTTATTTCTTATGCTTCCTGATTCTTCTCCACAACACTTATTCCACCTGTTATCTGTAGTAATTTGTCTCTTTATAGCCTGCCTCTTCCCACTAGAATGTAAACTTCACAAGGACAGATTCTGGTTTGTTTAGGTTGATGTATCCCCAGCACTTAGAAAAGTGCCTGGCAGAGAGGAGGGCCTCAATTAACCACGAATAATCAAATATGGATTCAAGTATTTTATAACACAGTATTTCACAGAGTATATATGTTACTAAGTACCTGCCAGTACAGAAGGCAACAAATTCAATGAAAATGAGTTTAAGCTTTCTGCTCTGAACACACATATGCTGGCATCTTAATGCGATGCAGATTTTATGGAATGAAGAGATTGCTCTCAGTTCAGTTCAGTCGCTCAGTCATGTCCGACTCTTTGTGACCCCATGAATTGCAGCACGCCAGGCCTTCCTGTCCATCACCAACTCCCAGAGTTCACTCAAACCCATGTCCACTGAGTCAGTGATGCCATCCAGCCATCTCATCCTCTGTTGTCCCCTTCTCCTCCTGCCCCCAATCCCTCCCAGCATCAGTCTTTTCCAATGAGTCAACTCTTCACATGAGGTGGTCCAAGTATTGGAGTTTCAACTTTAGCATCAGTCCTTCCAAAGAACACCCAGGACTGATCTCCTTTAGGATGGACTGGTTGGATCTCCTTGCAGTCCAAGGGACTCTCAAGAGTCTTCTCCAACACCACAGTTCAAAAGCATCAATTCTTCGATGCTCAGCTTTCTTCACAGTCCAACTCTTACATCCATACATGACCAGTGAAAAAACCATAGCCTTGACTAGACGGACCTTTGCTGGCAAAGTAATGTCTCTGCTTTTCAATATGCTATCTAGGTTGGTCATAACTTTCCTTCCAAGGAGTAAGCATCTTCTAATTTCATGGCTGCAATCACCATCTGCAGTGATTTTGGAGCCCAGAAAAGTAAAGTCTGACACTGTTTCCACTGTTTCCCCATTTATTTCCCATGAAGTGATGGGACCAGATGCCATGATCTTTGTTTTCTGAATGTTAGCTTTCAGCCAACTTTTTCACTCTCCACTTTCACTTTCATCAAGAGGCTTTTTAATTCCTCTTCACTTTCTGCCAGAAGGGTGGTGTCATCTGCATATCTGAGGTTACTGATATTTCTCCCGGCAATCTTGATTCCAACTTGTGCTTCTTCCAGCCAAGATTATAATCAGTACAATCTATCCCAAATTACTAATACTCCTCTTAACAATCTTGCGCCATGTCCATCCATATCAACTATTAATGATTTTTTCAAACCCACATTTATAACCTAAGGGAATCTATTCAACAATGTCAAGGGAAGGATTTCTGAGTTTAAAACTGTCAGCTGTGCAAGAAAACCTTCATCTAGTCACATGATGATTAACTACATTTTAGGTATCATTTCTACATTAAAGGAATAAGTTTAAAAAAGAAAGGCAATGTTCTCCAAAAGCTCTTAAAAACAAAATAAAATGCTTCATCCAGTTATGCAGCTAGGAACCAAGAAGTGAACACACAAAACTTCCAGATGTTTATCTCAGAGTCAACATATTAAATAAAAGCTATAAAAGCTCACGATACGTTCCTCAGGCCTTTATCCAAAACCTAATTATTTTACATAAAACTGAAATGAACGGCCAACCTGCTTCTTAAAACCCACTAGTTAAAGAAGCAGCAAAAGGGCAAAAAACTGCTATGTTTGCACACTGAGAACATAAAGACACCTACCACAACAAATGTGCCAGAAAAACAAGGACAGTCCTGCGTCCCGAAGCCATAGTATAATGATCAACTTGAGGTATCTGATAGGATTACTATATTACAAAATCCAGTAAAAAGAATATGCTCATGATGAAAACCCTGAATCATAAAGTGAATACTAAATTATGTTCAGGATACACTGTTCAAGAAAATAGGAGAGCATAAAATACATGTAAAAATGATAAATGCACATTGTAGAAAACAAGAACCATATACATGTAGTATGCTTTAGAAAGGTATCAACCAGAATAATTAACTGTTTAAAAAGTAAATTTTGACATTTAAATCATTAACCTCAGTTATCCACAAAGCTAACTTCCTAGGGGGTGTTAGGTTGATAGTTTTCCTCTGCTCCAAGCTCATCACAATTATGGGATGCAATTATAAGTCAAAGATTATTGCTCCATCTCAACACATATGATTACAGGACATGCAGCTAGAATACGACAATTACTTAAGTGCATGTCTAATCTGAGCTCCAGAGCCACATTTCCAATTACGTGAGAGAGAACAAGTATGGAGTTAAGGACTCAGGCTTTGATTCAAGCAGACTGCCACTCAAGTCTCAGCTTTAAGTATTAGTTAGGTGACCTTGGACGTGGGAAAAAAGTTCAGCAGAAAATAAGTGTTACACCGCTATATGTAAAATGATAACCAACAAAAACCTATTGTATAGCACATGGAACTCTGCTCAATTTTATGTGCCAGGCTGGATGGGAGGTGGAGTTTGGGGGAGAATGGATACATGTACATGTTCGGCTGAGTCCCTCATGGTTCACCTGAAACTATTACAACACTGTTAATTTGGCTATACCCCAATACAAAATGTTTTTGGTGTTAAAAAAATTAATTAAAATTTTAAAAAAATTAAAAAGGAAGAGTGTTACATAAGCAACAGTTGTTATCATCTTCACCATCATGTATCACCATTACTATTAACTGATGTTCTTCCAGAAGCCTGCATGTTATGTTCTAGGAATGGTGAACAGGTATAGCTTAAGTAATACAAAGTGGGTAAATCCAATCAACATACATGAGCACTTATTTATGCATTAGACACCCTTTACAAGAATTGAGCCTGGAAAGGCAGATTGTGGCAAGTTCTTCCCCCAAATGAAATCTTCATCCTGTGACCCTTAGTCTGTTAAAGTCACCAACATTCCCCCAGTTGCTGAGGCTGTAAGCGTCCCTGTCTCATCTCTCTCCACCAGCCTCTGTATGTGGTTACTTGCAGATAGCCACTGGCTCTCCTAATTGTCAGTCTACTTGTCTAATTCCTACAACCTGGCCAGATCCTCATTGCTCCTCAACAGCCTTTTACTTAGAGCTCCTATTTTCAGTTTGTTCCCACCTAACTACCATACTACTGCCAGACTGATCTTCAAAGAAAACTGGTCATACCACTTGCTTGCTCAGCAGTCTCACAAGACTCCCTTCTGCCTACTAAATGAAGTCCAAATTTCTTGGTTCCACACTTCAGGCCTGGTCACAATCCAATTCTCAACATATCTTTCTATATTAACAGTAACTCTTCAATACAGCAGTCACAATCCACATAAAATGGAACCTTCGTATCCTGTACTTCCACCCACCTTGCCTTTTTTCATGTCAATCTTGTCGTAGTCTAAGGAATTATTTTATATTTGTTTGCTTTTTAATCTTTGGATTTTTCCTGATTACTAAACATGGTTACCATCTAAAAGTCAAACATTATGGAAATTTATGGACTTAGACATTTCCATGATCCCATCCCTGAGAATTAACCTCTGTTATATGCATCTAGTTTCTTCAAAGATATATATATATATATAAATAAAACTTCTGTCTACATATTTTTTTATTATAGTTCACTTACAATGTAGTTTCTAGTGTACAAAAAAGTGATTTAGTTTATACATACATATGTGTGTGTATATATATGTGTGTGTGTGTATAGTGTTGTCGCTCAGTCGTGTCCAACTCTTTGCTACCCCATGGACTACACAGCCTGTTAGGCTCCTGTGTCCATGGAATTCTCTAGACAAGAATACTGGAGTAGGTAGCCATTCTCTTTTCTAGGGGATCTCCCTGACCCAGGGATCAAACCCGAGTCTCCTACATTGCAGACAGATTCTTTACCATCTGAGCCATCAGGGAAGCCTTGATTAGTTGATTACACATATTACTCTTTTTCAGGTTCTTTTCTATTATAGTTTATTATAAGATATTGAATATGCTTTCCCGTGCTATACAGCAGGACCTTGTTGTTTATCTATTTTATATTATAGTAGCTTTGTGTCTATATATGTATTTATTAAGAAATGAATCATACTTGTCTTTAAAAAAACATTTTCACTAAGCAATGTATCAATATATTTTGGACATATTTTCATGTCAGTATACAGAAAACTTTCTCCAGCTTTTTAGGAACAGCAAAGTATTCCTTTATATGGACAAAAATTTCATGTACACAATTTTTCAATGTTATACATTTGAGTTGTTAACAATCTTTGCCATTTCAAATAATCCTGTAATGAATGTCCTGTTTTTGTCACTTGGACAAATCCCTAGAAATCAAAAATACTTTTCTACTTTAATGAACTTTTTGATTAAAGAGAATCTTTTTAGTAAGCACTTGAATATTTATTAAGGTGAAGAATAACAAATTACCTCTGCTTCAAAGTATTTACAGTACCTTCTGAGCTATAATAGTAGCTGGAATAGTTGAGTTATAATTAAAGATCTTAATTCAGATCACATTTTACTGTACTTTCTTTCTGATGGGTTAAATCCTCCCTAATACACCTAGGTAAATTCAATAACAAATCTCAGCCATCTTTAAAAGTTAATTTCAGAGTTTATGAAAATGTTTTAGGTAACTACATAAAGTAAAACAAAATATGACTAGTGAAGGAAGTGATCTTTCACAAATTACATGTGTCAAACGTTTCAGATGAAAAGGAACTTTCATTTAATTTCTTTCCTAGCTTGCATTTGCGGAGAAGGCAACGGCACCTGACTCCAGTACTCTTGCCTGGAAAATCCCATGGACCGAGGAGCCTGGTAGGCTGCAGTCCATGGGGTCACTAAGAGTCGGATATGACTGAGCGACTTCACTTTCACTTTTCACTTTCATGCGTTGGAGAAGGAAATGGCAACCCACTCCAGTGTTCTTGCCTGGAGAATCCCAGGGACAGGGGAGCCTGGTGGGCTGCCGTCTATGGGATCGCACAGAGTCAGACGCGACTGAAGCAACTTAGCAGCAGCAGCAGCTTGCATTTGGCTCCTTCTTTGCTCTTCAACTGCATAAAAAAAACTGTTTTCCTGAAAGGAAAGAATATTATGTTTTGCCACTGATCTAACTATCTCTTCCCACTTTTCTGGGTCTGAAGCTGCTGTCTCTAATAAAAGTGCCATCTCACTGTGTTTTCCAGCAGCTAGTACTGGACAAATCTTGAATAGCTTATGTACAAAACTGTTTTTAAATTTTATTTTGGTGAGGTTTCAGTGAGATCTACTAGGTATGCATCCTAAAGCTTAATTTGCCTAAAATGGACTTTCCTTTGGTGTGGTCTCTTTGAAGGCTGATTGAGAGAAAGAAAAACCAAGAAACTAATTGTTTTGATCTGAAAATTGATGTGTCTTTCTGAAATAAAGAAGCATTCTCTCCAAAAAAAAAAAAAAAAATTGTTTTCCCGATGTTTAAGAAAGTAGCTTGACCTCTCTGCTGCACTTAAATGAAATAAGATCAACTATTAATAAAAACTGCCTGTGCAGGCTTCTAAAACTAAGTATCTTTGCTGATACCTTACAAAAAGCAATCAAATCTACCAAAAGTTAATTTTTTAAGTATAATCAAATGAATTCATCTTTACCTCATGTCCTCTGCTTTGATTTGAATTGATACATAATAAAATTCACCATTTTTAAGGTAGTACAGATCTAGGAGTTTAGATAAATGCAGTCATGCAAGCACCACTGCAATCAAACTACAGAATAGATCATCACACCAAAAATTTCCTTCGTGCCCTTTTGCAATCATCAGTTCTCTCCACCCCCAGTTCCGAGAAATCAACAATTGTTTTTATGTCCCTGTAGATTCACCTTTTCCAGAATATCTTATAAATGGAGCCATATTGTATATAGCTTTTCTTGTGTCTCACTTCTTTCACCTAGTACAGTACACTGAGATTTATCTGTGTTATTAGATGTGTCAATAGTTCTTTTATTCCTGAATAGTGTTCAACTGTATGGTATATCATAATTGTTTACATAATATCCAGCTGAAAACATTTAGGCTGGTTGCAATCTTTTGTAATTTGAATGAAACTGCTATAAACTTCAGAGAAGGCCAGGAAAATCCCATGGATGGAGGAGCCTGGTAGGCTGCAGTCCATGGGGTCGCTTGGAGTCGGACACGACTGAGTGACTTCATTTTCACTTTTCACTTTCATGCGTTGGAGAAGGAAATGGCAACCCACTCCAGTGTTCTTGCCTGGAGAATCCCAGGGACGGCGGAGCCTGATGGGCTGCCGTCTATGGAGTTGCACAGAGTTGGACACGACTGAAGCGACTTAGCAGCAGCAGCAATAAACTTAGATATACAAATTTTTGTGTGAATGTAAGTTTTTATTTCTCTTGCATAAATATCAAGGAGTGGGATTGCTGTTATATGGTCAGTATATGTTTAACTTTATGAGAAACTGACAGTTTTTCATGGTCAGTATATGTTTAACTTTATGAGAAACTGACAGTCTTCCAGAGTATAGATCTAGGAGTTACCATTCTGAATTCTCACAAAAAATGTATGAAAGTTCCACTTAGCTCTAAAATATTTACTATCTGGCCCCTTACAGAAGTCTGTTGACTCCCAACAGCTAGAGACTATTTTTTAAAATCAAGATGGATACTAGACTTAATCAAATGTTTTCTTGGGTAACTATTAAAATGAATTCACATTTTCCCCTTTAACCTATTTACACAGCAAATCATATTCATAGATTCCTAACTGCACCATCCCTGCATCATAGAATGAATGTACACAGTAAAGCTGTTCTGTATCTGAGATTATTTTGATACATGTAACTTAGAATTTTTCCATTAATACTTATGAGACTGGCCTAACAGCTTTCTTCACAATACATGCTAGTCCTGTAAAGAAAACTAAAAAAAAATTCTCCTTCGGAAGTATTTCTTAATTATCCTTAACAAATGTAGTATCTCTGCCTCTGAATTCTCAAAGCACTTCATGCATTAATTGATGGAACTTATCATATCTGGACTATATTAAAGGTACTAAACTGTAATTCTCCCTCTACTATCTCAATATAGGAAAAAAAACACGCTAAAAGGCTATTATGCTAAGTCGCTTCAGTCGTGTCCGACTCTGTGTGACCCCAGAGACGGCAGCCCACCGGGCTCCCTCGTCCCTGGGATTCTCCAGGCAAGAACACTGGAGTGGGTTGCCATTTCCTTCTCCAATGCATGAAAGTGAAAAGTGAAAGTGAAGTCGCTCAGTCGTGTCTGACTCTTAGTGACCCCATGGACTGCAGCCCACCAGGCCCCTCCGTCCATGGGATTTTCCAGGCAAGAGTACTGGAGTGGGTTGCCATCGCCTTCTCCGAAAAGGCTATTAACATATCTTCATATACTGCTGCAGTGGCTTTCTGTGTGCTTCTTATATCAGGCACTAAATATTTAGTATGTTTCTAATACTTTTTTTCCCTTGAGCCTGCTAATCAGATTCCAGCTTTATGTATGGTGAATATATTTGTGCAGTGCTCAAAAATTAAACTACTTGAGTACATGAATTCATGTTTTTAGAAAACAAACAGCAAAGTTAACTTTATAGATAAGCTATTTCAAAAGAAAAGCAGGTACAGCTTAGTTAGTACAGCTAGTGGAAAATATGGTTTATAGAATGTGCTACTTATCATAACTTATTCTACATGTAAGTTTGATTCACACACAAAAATTACTAATGAAGTATAATATGGATAATTCTAAACTGATTCTATAACTAACCATATCACTTGGACAAGTTATTTAATCTGTATGGGCCTAAATTTTATCATCTATGAAACGACCAATTTTATGACTTCTAGGGTTCCTTTCAGTTGTAAGATTCCAAGAATCTAAGACAATTTATTTCTAATATTAATCTCACAAGGTTCTTAAACAAGTATCTAATGCTTTTTAATCAAGAAAACATGGTGAGGGAAGACAGTACGTAAGACCCATTCTCCCTTTTTAAGGTTCTCAAAAGGTACCTCTGTCTCTGGAAGACACTTTCTTTCCTGCTGGTTTCAACGTTTCTTTGTTTTTTCTTTTCCTAGTTGTTTTGGTTTGTACTTGGCCGGATTCAGAATCAGAAACGTCAACTTTGACCTGACGGTGCCTTCTTGACTTCGATGCCTAAACAGTTAGAAATCTAATTAATCACAATGAATCACAAAATGAATCCAACAATACGTCATTTAGGGAATGGCAAAACATTACTGCATGGCAAACAGAAGGGGAAAAAGTGGAAGGAGTGACAGACTCCCTCTTCTTGGGTTCCAAAGTCATTGCGGACCGTGACTACAGCCACGAAATCAGAAGATGATTGCTTCTTGGCAGGAAAGTGATGGCAGACCTAGACAGTGTGTTGAAAAGCAGAGACATTACTCTGCCAACAAAGGTCCATACAGTCAAGGCTGTGGTCTTCCCAGTGGTCATGTATGGTTGTGAGAGCTGGACCATAAAGAAGGCAGGACACCAAAGAATTGATGTCTTTGAACTGTGGTGCTGGAGAAGACTCCTGAGAATCCCCTGGACAGCAAGGAGATCAAACCAGTCAATCTTAAGGGAGATCAACCCTGAATATTCACCAGAAGGACTGATGATGAAGATGAAGCTCCAGTCCTTTGGTCATCTGATGTGAACAGACGACTCACTGGAAAAGTCCCTGATGCTGGGAAATATTGAGGGCAGAAGGAGAAGAGGGCATCAGAGGATGAGATGGCTGGAGGGCATCACCGATGCAATGAACATGAACTTGGGCAAACTCTAGGAGATGGTGAGGGACAGGGAAGCTTGAGGTGCTACAGTACACGTGGTTGCAAAGAGTTTGACATGACTGGCCAAATGAACAACAGGTCATTTAGGGAATGACAAAACAGATAGACAAAGATGAGGAAAGATTTACAGAAATACTTGTCATAAAGTACTTTACCAGGATACTTGCTTGCTTAGTATTTGTCACAGGTGTATATACCCGTTTATCTTTATAACAGGAAGAGGTCCCTGCAGCTGTCATCATCATCTATTCAAACTGGGTTAAAATTTCCTTATTGGGTTAAACGGTTGTAGATGCATGGTTGGAAGTGGAGGTTAAAAGGACAAGTATATTTTTCCCAGCTAACAACCTATTCTCCTTTTCTTCTAAAAACATTTTATTTTCCTTTGTTAGCACCACGTATTTCAAGTGAAACTACTTTATGCCTGGCTCTCCAAATGGTCATGTGGTCCCAATCTAGTCAAAATAAGCCTCACATCCCCAAGGCCACCAGGGGAAGGGCGTGTGATCTGCCATAGCTGATGTAACTCAATTTTTGAAATCTGTTTAACTATTAGAAAGGAAAATTCTCCCTTTCCACTGAACCAAAAGCTGGGAAGGCTGGAGTTGTCATGAATAGCACTTGAAGATAGTGAAAGCAATATAAGAGATGAGAAATAGAGGTAGAGTCCTAGGACTTTTTAGTTACATCAGTCAATAAATTCCCTTGTTTAAGCAGAGCTCTAACTAACACAGTTTTCAGTCAATGTCATCTATGTGGTACATATATTATCAACAGTTTAAAAGCTACCTTGCATTACATGTTAATTGTACCTCAATAATTAAAAAAAAACACAACCATGCAATGACACATTCTTATAAAAATTTATGGGGATTATAATTTAATTATTTAATAATTTTAAAAGTATTTCATAATATCTTAAGAAATTAAACAACAACTTGCCTATGCAATATGGAAATAGTTCTGGTTTAAAAGAATTTGGAATAATTCATTTATTGTCCTGATGCTTTCATTCAAAACTGCAGTAAAGCAAATTGATAACACTTAACTAATCTATAGTCACTTCCAGTTTTTTCATTTATTCCTTTTTATTTCAACAACCAGAGAATTATAGTAGTTTCCCACAAAGTAAAGACACTTTCAGATTCATAAAAAAATCCCAGGAAAAAATATGAGATGAAGCACATAAGTTTATCAGTGCTCCTTCCTGAAACCCCACTAAAAGTGGAGGAGAGGAATAAAAATGAATGAACTCACAAAGTGGACATAATAGGAAACAATATAGCTGTAAACAAAACAACACATTCTGGAGGCAGAAAAGTGATGGCTGACTTAGAATGAAGAAAGGTGAACAAGGAAAGCTGGTCCAAGTAGATCAGGAACTGGGGTCATTAAAAAATGTGTAGATATGTGAAAAATCTACAGAAGGAATAGTATCCCATTTTCCAGCCTCAAAGCTGAACAACTGACCTCTTCCTGTACAAAACAGGTGAGCTCTCTGGAGAGGCTAAGCCAGAGCATCTGAAGGCTTTTGACAGCACTAGAAAAGCTAAGGAAGGGGTAAAGCCTCTTACTGGAAGCAGGGGTGTTGAATGAAGTCTCTGGAAGGAATGAATGGTGAGCTTGTCAGTGGATTCTCTGTAGGCACCCAAAACACTGCCAGCTGGGCTTATTTACTACTTTCCTCCCCCAGCTTGCTCTCTGATAAAAATGGCTAGATCTAAGAAAAACATGGAGACTAAAAGGCTGTATCTCTAGGTGGTGGTTTAGGCACTAAGTTGTGTCTGACTCATACAACCCCATGGACTGTAACCCACCAGGCTCCTCTGTCCATGGGGCTTTCCAGGCAAGAATACTGGAGTGGGTTGCCATTTCCTTCTCCAGGGGATCTTCCTGACCCAGGGATTGGACCCAGGTCTCCTGCACCTGCAGGCAGTTTCTTTACTGACTGAGCTACCAGGGTATCTCGGACACGACTGAGCGACTTCCCTTTCACTTTTCACTTTCACGCAGTGCTCTTGCCTGGAGAATCCCAGGGACGGGAGAGCCTGGTGGGCTGCCATCTGTGGGGTCGCACAGAGTCAGACACGACTCAAGCGACTTAGCAGCAGCAGCAGCAAATATGATCTCAAGATCTTCAAACGTTTGCAAAAAGTCACCAAAATGAAAGATAGAGAACAGAATAAACAAAAATAAGAACTCTGGGGGAAAAGGAAGAAACATCAAAAAACTGTAATTAACATCCTCAAATAGATAAACATATTGAACCACGGCGGGGGGGAGAAGAAATCCATTTTTTAATTAATAACAGATTCAGAGAAAAGAAAAAAATCTTAGTAATGAAAAAATGTCAGCAGAAATTTAAAAAATCCATTATAATAGTTCAGAAGATAAAGAAAGCTCTCTGAAAATAGATAAAAACAAAGAAGAAGAAAATAAAAGTTCCAGAAAATAAAAAAAGCAAAACTGCAGCAAAGAATTCGATCAGAGAAGCATTTATAGAAAAATCCATCAGAACGGAAGGCTATCAGATCAAAAGGACGTCAATCATAAGAGCCCAGGGCACTGGTGGAAAAAAAGACCTACACCAAGGTACATTATCATGAAAATCCAGAGCTCTGGGGATAAAGATAAAATTCTAAAACCTTTCATAATTAGGAATACTAGAAGCTGGAAGACTATTAATAAAGAACAATGGGATCAAAATTCCAGGTAAATACCAGGACAAAATAACTAAAGGAGAAAAAGGGGAAGATAGCTGCCTTTTGAGATCAAAAGTCCAGGGGCAGGAAGTGGTGGAGCAGGACTGCTGAACTGTATAAGCTACATAGTATTATTAGATTTTTTAAATTATGCAGAGGTGTTACTCTGATGAAAAAATTAAAATGTGATTAAAAGAGCATCAAGTAAATTTCTAAATTACCTTATTAAATAAATAACGTACCTGAGCAACAACTGAAAAGGCCTTTGATTTTATTTTCGCTAATGATTCTGCCCTTTCACATCTCTGGAAGTAAAAACAAACCGGAAGGGGAAAAAGTTAAAACACACAAACATTAAGTAAAATTACGAATAATTAAGTATTTTTTTTACCAGAAATAAGATTCAAGACAGAAGGTTAGGGTAAAAGAAACTAACATTTATTGGACACATATTAAGTAAAGACACATAGACATGGCATTACTTTCTAACAGGGGCCATGATAACAACCCCATGGCTACTGACTGTTTTCATTCAAGATTTAAAAAGGATAAGAAAGAAAGCCGTGAGCCCTGGTGACTATGCCACTCCCTCTTCATCTGCCTATGCCCAAAGATGGCTCTTTGCCTCATTCACTACGATGGATGAAAACCTTGAAGGCAGAAAGCAGTGAATAGTAGCTTAAGCTGCAGACTACGCGAAAGACTGACAAGCAGGGAGAAAAGACATAGCATTACAGCAGTCTTCCTCTGCCCCTGTAAGGACTGAGGGCACCTTCCACCACCATCCGTCCCCTTTCCCACTGAAAACGGTGAACATTCTCATGCCCAGTCTATACCTGATGTGGTCTTTCACAAGATTTCCAGGAAAGAACAGACTAGCTCTTCACAGAACCCATGTTACAGAATTTTCTAAAGTATGTATTAATATTATAATATTGACCACAGGATGTTATGGTTAATACACAGAATCACAGCCACACATAAAATGAAAAGGAGCTAACCAAACCTCTGCCTCATAAGCAATCATATAATGAATTTTTCTGACCTCTGATTGTTGTGAATTTCTCTCACTCTTTTCTTCTCCTCCTTTAACTTTCAGTTTTAAGGGTGGTTTCTAAAAGATAAAGTAAGTTATATTTACATATTTACAATTCAAACCAACTAAAAATTAACTGAAAATTATTTTCAGAACAATGGAAATCATTTACTTAATTACTGAAAAACTAAAAGAGTATTTCACAAGTACTGAAGCATGGCTCACCACCAGATATTAAGATCATGGTTAGGTTTCATTAGAATTATAAAATCAATAAAAATTAATCCTAACTAATGAAAGATAATATGCAGATTTATGTGGTGGCGAGAGAATTGGTTTATTCTCCTTTCCTTCAGGTTTTCAAAGGTCTTAGTCATGATCATTAAAATGAGTTATTAAAAGAGTGCTACAAAAGATGTTTACGTAAGTGCCCAGGTCATCTGTGCAACCCATTTGTAGCACTCAAAGTAGTCAAACATTAAAATAAATGTCCATAGAGGAAGCAAATTATTTCCTTCTTCCCAAGGCTGTTATCTCATCACTTTCCTTGTTCATCTTTTATAAAATTGAGTTTTGAGCCATTATCCTTTATATAAGCCAAAAGTAGCAACAAATCTGATATATAACACATAATGATGAAAGATAACACGTAAAAATGCCTTTCTAGCATTCGTGAAAACATTAACACATTATTAAACACACAGTAAGTAATAAGAAATTACTTGTTTTTTTCTTTTATCCTTTTCCTAGAAGTATTTAGTAAAATTAGATGGAGAAGTGGTTTCAAAGGGAAATTTAGCAAGGCTGGCCTTCAGAGGTAAAGTTTCTTTAGCTGAAAAGACTAACATGGAATATGGGCAGCTCTAGCATCAGCATTTGGGTCAGAAAACTAAATGGAAGATATGCATTGATGAGATTTGTAAACAGTTAAACCAAGGCAGGTAGAGCACTGGTAAACAGAGAGCATGCGCTCTGTCACAATGGGAGAAGCCACCCTGAAGTCTAGCTGTCCGCTGCCATGCAGCAAAGCAGGACCGGTATAACCAAACCTCTCACCTTTAAGAGAAGTCAGATGTCTGGAATCTTAAGACCACAAATACTTAAATGTTGGTAATTAATTCAAGTTTTTAAAACATTAGGAACAATGCTATGTAAAGAAAAAAAAAAGTTATGTGTAGGATTTGGATTAAAGATGGTCTGTGTGCAATCTCCAGAGAATGCTAAATTATAAAGATTGTACTAAATCCATGGTACACCAAGATTATTTATTTCCCTATAATTATGTATACTACATAATGTATACATATATATTAAATGGATATTAAACTATATATTATATAGTTGCAATTATATATTATTATTACACATAAAACATTAAATAACATCACCTAGCTAATAACTGGTAAAGCTAAAACTAAGGAAATTAAGCCCTGCAGATCTTTATTTCACAGGAGGTAGCCACTAAACAAGGCTGCCTCTCAACACCCTCACCCATGTCCAGCCAGTCATGTACGATGCAAATGCAAAGGTGACGTATCAGACAGCTACAAACCTTTCTGTCTTTGTGCCACTGCTGATGCTCCAAAACTATGTTCTTGATATTGTCAAAAAAATCATCTTTTATCAAGTCGAGGGATTTTTCCGGATTGGATTTGTCAGCTGAAATTACATGTTTCATTCTCTGATAATGGTCATGAACATTCATCATTTCCTATAAGTGAAAAGATGAGTCCTTTAATTCAGTTTTTGAGGAGAAATGCACCAAAACAAATAAAATCAAATCACCTTCCAAAGTGACAGAGTTGAGAAGGAATAACTTATTACTGTATATTAAAAATAATATAACTATGCAAACCAGTACATTATTAATGAAAAGTCTGCTTTCCAGAAATATGGAATCATTATAATTAATGAACATTAATTAATATACAATATATGGAGAGATGATGCGGAAAGTCTAATTAATATAGGACTGCGTTCCTGGATGTAACAAAACTTATTTGTAGTACAGCATATCTTTAAATATTACCCCTAATAATTAAGATCATATTTTTATTTCATATTGTCACATAAAGGATATTTACACAATTCTTTATATTCAGCTGGGAATTCGTATCTCATGACTCTCACCCAATCCTCCACAGAGATGTGATTTCAGAAATCTCAAAGCTCTTGTGTCTATCTCCATAAGTTTCTTCATTACTTAAGTGATAAGATTCAAGATTAAATGAAATAGTGACTTATGACACCATTTGAGGCATAGTTATTAGTTAGACCTTCCTACTCAAGAAACCTCCAGACAAATGGGCAGGTCTACAGGGTAAACAGAGAGACAGCCTATGGCAGGCAGACTTAAAACTCACATAAAACCAGCACTGACACTCGGCTCCAAGACCAGCAGAGAACCATCCCTCACCGATTGTTACCACGTCCTCTGAGTCACTCCCAAGATAGGCTAGTCAATGCATTTCTAGGAGATTTTTATGGACTTGATCAACATCTGTTCAAGGAATGCAAAAATGCTGAGGAGTGCTGAGTGCTTACATATGCGGGATCTTCAATGAGGAACAGTGTGCTGACATGGGCAGCCCCTAACATTTTACATGGTACACTGTGCTGTATTCCCATTATTTTGCATGCACTACAATACAGGACAAAGACAACTAGCTTGGGGCCTGAGACCTGTCACTTGCTAGATTGTGACCTTGAACAAATCCCTCAGTCGCAATCATGTTCCACGTTTGGACAAACACAATGTAGATATATAAAGTGAGCTTATACAAGTGGAAGTAGTCTGTAAATGTAAAACATTATACAAAAATCAAAGGATGAAGAAATAAAAGGTAGTGTAGGGCTTTGGAGCTTTATACATTTGGACATTCAAATCCAGTGTCTGTACCTTATGCTATGTAAATTACTTAATTTCTCTAAGCCTCAGTTTCCTTGCTTTTAAAACTGGGAAAACACTACCTCCTCTGCAGGACTATTATAATTAGTGAAAAAACATACAAAAAACCTTCAGCATAGTTCCTGGCACACAGTGAATACGCAACATGTAATGCCATTATTATAATTTTATAAATGAAGAAAATAGATTCAAAAGTGGAATGACTTGCTAAAGGGCATATTTAAGTAACAGAGTTGGAATTAATCAGATGCTTTAAAAAACTGTAATCATGTATGGTGATGGATGTTAACTAAACTTACTGTGGTGATTGACCATATATATAAATATTGAATCATTATGTTATATACCTGAAACACAATATTATGTATTATGCCTGAATTTTTAAAAAAATCAGCTATTTTGATTCAATATTCTATTCTCTAGTTTTATTAAACCTCCTTAATCAGATAACTGAGAATCATAATCAGAATTCAAATACGCTGACATGAAGACTTAAGAGCATTCGCAGGAGGAGAAAGAAAATAGAAAAGTATTCAATTTAGGGATTATCAGTGAAAATGGGTAATAGACTATGCAGAACAGGAAAAATAGAGCCAACATAAGCACAGAAGGAAAAGGCCTTCAAAGCAAATCTGTGGCAAGCCAAAAATGCTAGATAAAGTCAGGATGGCGTCACAGTCTTCTCCATTCCTAAAGGCTTCCATGAAAAGGGTCCTTCTGACCCTCCTCTCCAAGCACAAAAGAATATGGCTTTATGCATCACCCCAGCTCTGTTCTCTAAAACTTCCCATTATCTGCTTGCTCACATATACAATTATATAACAGAGGAACCTTTAATTAAAGAGCTTCAAATGAATAAAAAAAAAAAAGTTTAAGAAGGCATATTGAAAAAAATTAAGGCTCTATCACCAAATTAGTCAACAATCAAAAATTACAACCAACTGGGTTCAAATCATCTTTTTTTCATTAAGAGAATACTAATAAGAACAACGTCTTGCTGTTCAAAAACAACCTCTGCCTCTCTCTTTATAATTCACACCAGTACTTCTTGGCAAATCCTTTCTGGTCTCCCCAAATCTTTCATTCTTCATGGTACTCCAAACTTTCTCAATTCTCTGTTCCAGCAGGAAGCCCCCTCTTAAAGTTAAGGCTATTGGGTCTGTTTGCTTTCTGCTTCTCTTCTTCACAGTTATGAGTCCATTTCCACTTCCTTCCCTCAGGTTTCCAAGGAAAAAGTACCTTCTCCAGCCCAAAGGAATCTCTCTACCGGGCTCTTGGTCACTGACCCACCACCTCCTCCACAGAAGGGACCTCATAGCTTCTTTTCTACACAAAATCTCTTTCTAATGGCTCCTTACCCCAAACCTAAATATATACTCTAATTTTCTCCAATCCCTAAAACTTTTAAATGATTCCCCTCTCCCCAAAAGATAAAACACAAATTCCCTCTATTATGCAAAGTTTTTTTCCTATCTTTATTTTTATACATGACCTTCTCCCACTTCTTTCCTGCTCAGCTGCTAGAGGGCAAAGATCTTAATTCTTGTCATACTTCACTGCTGCTGCTGCAAAGATCTTAATTCTTGTCATACTTCACTAGACATCTGCAAAGGATACCTTTCCAACCCCAGTCCCAGCTCAGACAAGGTCTTTGCTGTCCAACAGGCAATGCTACAGAACCTTAGCTCCACTGCTTCCTAACTTAATGTCTCCATGCCTCAGTTTCCTTAGCTTTTAACCAGGGATAAAACATCTTCTGTAAAAAAAAAAAAAAGAAGAAAGAAAAAAATTAAATAAAATTTGTTTAAAGCACCTGTTTTGCAGGGATGTCATTGAGGAGTAAAATATTGATAATATACAGAAAACATCTTGTATAGCTCCTGCACTACACCACAGTCCAGTCTTTAGATACTTAGTAAATAATTTCCTTCTGTGTAATTCTTAACATTCTGGGTAGATGAACACCTTTGTCAATCTGAGGATAGACTACCTCATCCTCACCAAGTGTCCATACATATGAAAAATTTATATACAATTTAGAGGGGGAAAAGGATCCATGGACCTTCTCAAGACTATTCATGGACCCCTGATTAACAATTCTTGCTCAAAACTGAAGTCGGTATACAGAGCAGACCCAGAGTGCTTTGAAAAATCAATCAACCTGACAGCTGAAGCTATGAGCACATGGTGGCATCTAGGACACAGAGAAACAGTTGAGCAAATCACAGATCTGATCCCCTTTCCACTCCTTATGTAGGAAAAGACTGAACAGGGATGAGGGGGGAAGTAGTAACATTTACTAAGCATCTACTATGTGCCATAGGCCACACTCAGCACTCTTCAGGAATAATCTAGTCTCAACTCTTACAAGTGGATGAAATAAGGGTTGCAATCATAATATTAAAGAGGAGGAAACTAAGGCTCAAAGGAATGAAAAAACACAACAAGGCCCCCACCTGCTCACACTAACTCCACACATTTTCTATGTACATAGGAATCTATTCTTTAAAAATAAGGAACGGATCACTAATTAGAAGGCTGCAACCCTTTAGTGGGGTTTTGTTTTAACCTCGGGGCAACTTTCCCACTCAGGTAAAACTCTCTGTAACTATTTATCAATGCAAAAGATTTTCCTGAATACTGCACATCTCAAAATACTGAAATACATTAGATTGAAAAGCTGTTTTTTTAAGACTCTAACTCTTATCCATTATTCTTGACTTCAAATTTTTGTTTTATCAAAATAAACTTTTCAATAGTGGGTTTTTACTCAAGCATTGTTAAAAAGGAATTTAGGAAATGAACATATATATTCATGTTAAAACATATATATATTCATGTTAAAACATATATATTGTTTTAAAAAAATAAAGTCACTAAATTCTTGTTTTATAATAGTGGGCTTTTACTCAAGCGTTGTAAAAAGGAACTTAGGAAATGAACATACATTGTTAAAAAAAAATAAAGTCACTAAATTCTTGTTTCATAATATATCTAAAGTCAAATACAAATGGTAGTTTCAGTATTTGAATCCCAATATCCCTAGTCCAAGTCCAGTCTTTTACATCTATTTCTCACTCTTTCAAAATTTATTCCAGAAATTTTGATATATTTAGGGTATAGTATTCCTGACACTTGAGAGAAGGTAACAGCATTCTATGATTAGAAAAATTTTCAGTATCCAGTAGATGAAGGTATAAACTCAATATATAGTTAACAACAAAACAGTTTTTAAAAAATTTTAAGAACATAAAAGCAAATTTACCTCTAATACATCAGAAGTGATAAGTTTCAATACACGATCATTTGGGTCCTTAAATTCTTCAGTAATTTCAGCTCGTTGCATTTTTTTCTTCATTCTGTATGACAGCTAAATAATAATGTCTTTTAAAATAGATGTTTTAAAAGATATATTTTAAATACTGAAATAAGTAAGTAAGCCAATAATAAAAATCATCTATAAGTAAATATGAACCAAAAAAAAACCCCAGCTCTAAGTATGTACTTACTAAATAAGTATATATTTAGTAAGTACATACTTACTCTGGAGAAAATATTTTTCAAAGACTGTTAAACAACTTTTGAAATAACCCTTAAGATGCCAGGCCACATGCTTACAAATTCAGAGAAGTTACATGATTTGCCAACTGACAGAACTAGAATCTTTTGATTAAAATGCTCTTTCAGTCTAGCATCTGAAAGTGTCACAAGACTGAAGAAATATATATTAAAGGAAGTTTCAACTTTTCTCTAACTGGAATTAAAATCCCTTAGTTCTCTTTCAGTAGCCTCTTTGATGTCTGAATACAGGCATAAGCAAAGCAGATACCCAACTAACTTCTTCTTCTAACCATCTACTTAATGGACAACATTCAGAAACACTGCATTATTAGGAGAGACTGAATTTTGCTTTCAAAAAAAAGTAAGCAGAAGGCATTTTTTCCTCTTTTCTTTTTTTGGCCATGATACACAGCTTGTAGGATCTTAGTTTCCTGACCAGGGAATGAACCCAGGCTCTCAGCAGTGATAGGAGTCCTAACCACTGGATCACCAGGGAATTCCCAATATTTTTTTCCTACTTTAAGAAATCTTTTTTCTTTTCTTTTTTTTGGCCATACCACATAGCATGTCGAGATCTTAGTTCCCTGACCAAGACCTGGGATTGAACACATGGCCCCTGAATTGGAAGCACAGAGTCTTAACCACTGGACCACCAGGGAAGTCCAAGAAGCCTTTTCTCAAGTATTGGAAATTATATAATACTCTTTCCACTTTCTGGAGACTGAGGAACTTTACGGACAATGAAACAGAATTTCTCATTTTGAAAACCAATCTCTTTCAGATAACATACCAATTTAGGCATTGCTGTAAAGTGAAATGCTCTGTCTAGTCGTAGCTTCCTAAAAATATAAGCTGCATCAAAATGTTGTGCATTTATCAAATCTTGCTGAAATTTTAAAATTTCATCCCAATCCTTCAGGGCAACTCTAATCTACAAACAAGAGGAATAAAAAAATTGTTAATAAATGCAAATCTTTTTTCACAAATGTATTATAATTTTGAAACACTGGTATTTCTCTTTAAAATCAGTTGGCTATGAAAATACTGCACCTGTTTCATATTTCAGCTGGAGGAAAACAATTCACAAATATTACCTTTTGTTTTGGTTGACACAGTTGCATGTTATATAATCCATATAGCAGATACAAAGCACCAACTCTGATCTGGAAGGTATATGGAGGTAAAAAGTATCGCCAAGCCAAAGTCAAAGCTTCTTTTGTAAACGTGTTCTTTTCTAAATTTCTCATTCTACCACTAGAAAACAGAAAGAACCTATATTATGACTGTGAAAAAAAATAACAGAAGAGATTTACACTTGTTTAAATAGCAGCTGCTAGAAAGTGGACAGGCATTCCACACCTGATCCTTTCATGATTCAAGGATAAAGACCTAATTTTCTGCTGTGTTTCTTACAGTGAGGCCCTAGATACTCTTGACACATCTTCCAAAAGCATCAACTTTACTGCTGAATTGGGAGCAAAAGGACCAGGGTTACAACTAACTACTGGTTTAAGAATTTTAAATATGTAATATATTAAAATAACCATGGTAATGTTACAGAATAAAATACAAAGATCAGGAGCATTTTGACAAAATAAATTGAACTAAAGGGTATTATGCTAAGTGAAATAAGTCAGACAAAGATAAGTTCTGCATAATCTCACTTATGTGTGGAATCTAAAAAACCAAGAAACAAAACTGAAACATATAAACAGAGAGCAGGGTGATGGATGTCAGAGGGGAAGAGGATAGATGGATGGGCAAAATAGGTGAAGGGGATTAAAAGATACAAACTTCCAGTTATAAAACAAGTAAGTCACTGGATATAATATACAGCATAAGGAATAAAGCCAATAAAAATAATACTTCAATAATTTTGTATAGTGCCAGATGGTCACTGAACTTCTGGTTGATCACTTGTAATGTATTTGACTGTGGAATCACTACACTGCAAATGCTGTAACTCAACTATCAGTCAGTCAGTTCAGTCACTCAGTCATGTCCGATTCTTGTGACCCCATGGACTGCAGCACGTCAGGCTTCCCTGTCCATCACCAACTCCCAGAGCTTGCTCAAGCTCATGTCCATCGAGTTGGTGATGCCACTCAACCATCTCATCCTCTGTTGTCCCCTTCTCTTCCTGCCTTCAATCTTTCCCAGCATCAGGGTCTTTCCCAATTAGTCAGTTCTTTGCATCATGTGGCCAAAGTATTGGAGTTTCAGCTTCAGCATCAGTCCTTCCAATGAACATTCAGGACTGATTTCCTTTAGGATGGACTGGTTGAACCACCTTGCAGTCCAAGGGACTCTCAAGTCTTCTCCAATACCACAGTTCAAAGGCATCAATTCAACTCAACTATACTTCAATTAAAAAATATATGTGCATATTAATATATAATAGAGTTTTCCCCCAGTAGCCTCAGGGGGTCCTAATCTGTTCTGGAGACATTTGGGTGAAAAAGTTGGAGAACCACAGCAAAATGTAACCCTCCTCCTCCTCCCAATTCTGCAGGGAAAAAGTTCACCAATGTAAACAGCAGGATAACAAAGGAGACTCCACTATATTCCAAAGCCTGGGCTCTCTAAGTAATGAATATACTACAAAAAAGATCTTCATGACCCAGATAATCATCATGGTGTGATCACTGACCTAGAGCCAGACATCCTGGAATGTGAAGTCAAGTGGGCCTTAGAAAGCATCTCTACGAACAAAGCTAGTGGAGGTGATGGAATTCCAGTGGAGCTATTTCAAATCCTGAAAGATGATGCTGTGAAAGTGCTGCACTCAATATGCCAGCAAATTTGGAAAACTCAGCAGTGGCCACAGATCTGGAAAAGGTCAGTTTTCATTCCAATCCCAAAGAAAGGCAATGCCAAAGAATGCTCAAACTACCGCACAATTGCACTCATCTCACACGCTAGTAAAGTGATGCTCAAAATTCTCCAAGCCAGGCTTCAGCAATACGTGAACCGTGAACTTCCTGATGTTCAAGCTGGTTTTCGAAAAGGCAGAGGAACCAGAGATCAAATTGCCAACATCCGCTGGATCATGGAAAAAGCAAGAGAGTTCCAGAAAAACATCTATTTCTGCTTTATTGACTATGCCAAAGCCTTTGACCGTGTGGATCACAATAAACTGTGGAAAATTCTGAAAGAGATGGGAATACCAGACCACCTGATCTGCCTCTTGAGAAACACGTATGCAGGTCAGGAAGCAACAGTTAGAACTGGACATGGAACAACAGACTGGTTCCAAATCGGAAAAGTAGTACGTCAAGGCTGTATATTATCACCCTGCTTATTTAACTTATATGCAGAGAACATCATGAGAAACATTGGACTGGAAGAAGCACAAGCTGGAATCAAGATTGCTGGGAGAAATATCAATAACCTCAGATATGCAGATGACACCACCCTTATGGCAGAAAGTGAAGAGGAACTAAAAAGCCTCTTGATGAAAGTGAAAGTGGAGAGTGAAAAAGCTGGCTTAAAGCTCAACATTCAGAAAACAAAGATCATGGCCTCCAGTCCCATCACTTCATGGGAAATAGATGGGGAAACAGTGGAAACAGTGTCAGACTTTATTTTTGGGGGCTCCAAAATCACTGCAGATGGTGACTGTGGCCATAAGACACTTACTCCTTGGAAGGGAAGTTATGACCAACCTAGATAGCATATTCAAAAGCAGAGACATTACTTTGTCAACAAAGGTCCATCTAGTCAAGGCTATGGTTTTTCCTGTGGTCATCTATGGATGTGAGAGTTGGACTGTGAAGAAGGCTGAGCACTTTAGAATTGATGCTTTTGAACTGTGGTGTTGGAAAAGACTCTTGAAAGTCCCTTGGACTGCAAGGAGATCCAACCAGTCCATTCTGAAGGAGATCAGCCCTGGGATTTCTTTGGAAGGAATGATGCTGAAGCTGAAACTCCAGTACTTTGGCCACCTCATGCGAAGAGTTGACTCATTGGAAAAGACTGTGATGCTGGGAGGGATTGGGGGCAGGAGGAGAAGGGGACAACAGAGGATGAGATGGCCGGATGGCATCACTGACTCGATGGACGTGAGTCTGAGTGAACTCCGGGAGTTGGTGATGGACAGGGAGGCCTGGCGTGCTGCGATTCATGAGGTCGCGAAGAGTCGGACACAACTGAGCGACTGAACTGAACAAGAATGAAAACTACCTATTACAGTACTGGCAACCAAAGCAATTTCTAAAGAAAATCCACCACTCCTTAAATAATCTCTACTTGTTTTCTCATTTTAGTTTCTTCTTCATTAAATTAGAAGTTGGGGCAACCATAGCAAAATTTTTCTAAACCACCACTTTTCCCAAGAGGGCTACAGTGAAAAAGATCATGGGTTTCAGAAACAGTCAGACAAACTGGTTTCAATACCTGCTGTACCACCTACCAGTTGTGTGATCATGGAAAAATTACTTAACCTTTTAAAATCTCTATTTCCTCATCTATAAAACAAGGATAATTACTGATCTCAGAGTTGTTCTTTGGATTACATACAGCTATAAATGCATTACATTTAGTACCAGTAAAAAAAAAAAAAAGAGTTCCTCTCCTTTCATTAATTGTACAACAAACGGTTCTCCATTCTCCATCCCCTTCAATGGACAAACTACACAGGTAGTTATTTTACAGCAACAAGGAGAAAAAAAGAGAATGTTCACATTTTATTCAGCAGAACATAAGAGTTATAGTCACAAAGACTCATTCATTTTATTAATTTAGCCTTTTAAATATTTTAAGTATTCTAATGGGATACTAGATCCATCCAGTCATTGTCCTCACAGAGCTAAGTCTAGTGGAAAGAAATTTTAAAATAATAATAAGGAATATTTCTTGAGCACTTAAGAGTGCAGTTATTACCACAGTCAGTAGAGGACTCTGACCACAATCAGGGAGTGGGGCTCCATAATCCATGCTTCTCACCACTACACTATACTGCCTTCTGAACTACACAGTTAAAATGTGATTAAGTCAAGAGATAAAATAAGCACAAAGTGCTACAAGAAAAAGAGCATGAACACTTTATTTAGTCCAGAAGGGCTAAGGAATCTTTCCCTGAGGAACTGTCACAAGAGCTTAACCCTGAATGAAGAATAAGGTAGCCAGGCAAAGGCAGTTGGGGTAAAGGTCCAGACTGAGGAAACGCATGTAGAGAGCCATGGAGTGGGCTGGTAAATAAAGCTGCAACGCTGGGCAAAGGCCAGCCACGAAGGGTGTTGCCAACCTTGTTAGGGAATTTGAGCTGTACTCAGAGGCAACGGAAACCCTTAAGGGTGGTATGATAGGCCGTGACATGATCAAATCTGCACTTTACAAGTTCAGCGGTTGTATGAAAAATGAATTCAATCATGCAGGGTTTTGTCTTTGCTTGTGTGTTTGTTTTCAAACATGGAGTTCTAAGAAAACAAGACTAGAGGGAGGGCACGCGACGGTGATCTCGATCAGGGTAGTGGAGGTAGAAGAGTTCAGAAGGGCGGCCAGGTAGAGGTATACGTTATCTGGGAGGAGGCCCCAAAATGGATGGATGAAACCCAAGCCAACGAAATCGGCCAGGGAAAACGCGTAGCCAAGCATAGATGACGGCCCAGAAGAGACGAAGGCAGTGTTCAGACTGCCACTTTCCTCATACCTTCCCAGGTGCCGCAAAGAGAAAGGGAAGAAAGAAACTTGTTACACCGCCCCTGAGCACAGAGATAGGCGGGATAAGAAACACCCACCAGAAGATGGTTCCGAACTTCATACTTCTCCAGAGCTCAGCGAAGTCCTCGAAGCGCACGCTATCCATCTCCTGGAAGCGGCTGAGCAGTGCCTCGCAGTCGTCCTTCAAACCTGAAGGAGTCCCCATGTCTGCAAAGCAAGCACGCCAGGCTCAGGGTAGCTGCCGGTGGTAGCCGAGGAAACGAGGCTCTGAGCCCCACCTCCTACGACCTGACGCACACGCCCTCCGTGACGCGTTTCCGGCCGTTTCAACTCCACCTCCAGCCGGATCTACCCAAGCTTTCGCGGTGTGTTCTGCGCCTGCGTAACCGTTTGCCTCAGGACCTCAGATCTCTTGGGGAAGTAACGTGGGCGTGATTAATTTCAGTAAATAAGTTTACTTCTCAGGGGACCTGTGAGCCAAAGAAGGAATTTAGGTCTGTATTATACTTTCTACCAATCATTATTACACTTACCATCTCTCCCCTTTAAAGTGATCCTAGGGGAGAAGGAAATCGCAACCCACTCCGGTATTCTTGCCTGAAGAATCCCATGGACAGAAGAGCCTGACAGGCTGCAGTCTATGGGGGTCGCAAGAGTCGGACACGACTGAGTGACTAAGCGCAGTGCAGACTCTTGCAAAAAATAAATAAATAAAGTGATCCTAGGGTGAGAAGTCAACTTTTACACCTAAAAAGGAACATCTCCCAACCTCAACCACTGCCACGTAGAAATAGGATCCAAAGAGGGTTTACTGAGAAGTAGACTGGACTTCAGAGGCGGGCATGGCAACCCACTCCAGTATTCTTGCCTGGAGAAGCCCATGGACTGAGGAGCCTGGCGGGCTATAATCCATAGGGTCGCAGAGTCAGACATGACTGAAGTGACTGAGCACAAACCCACGCAAACTGGACTTACTCTCTTGTAGGCTATAATACCCGTGCTTAATGTGTGGCTCTCTGGTTGTAGCCTTAACACCCTTCACTCTTGAGAAGCTCTTGTAAATATACCCACTACCACCACCACCACCACCACAGTCTAGCACATTACTTAGCAAAAAGTACTGTATCTGATTTTGTTGTGTTCTGTCGCTAAGTCGTGTCTTTTTTTTTTTTTTTTGACCCCGTGGACTGCATTACTGCCAGGTTTCCCTGTCCTTTATTATCTCCCAGAGTTTGCTGAAGCTCATGTCCATTGAGTTGGTGATGCCATCCAACCATCTCATCCTCTGTCGGCCCGCCCCCCACTTCCCCGCTTCTCCTCCATCTTTTCCAGCATCAGGATCTTTTCCAATGAGTCAGCTGTTGGGAGTCTGGTGGCCAAAGTATTGGAGCTTCAGCTTCAGCATCAGGCCTTCCAATGAGTATTCAAGAGTTTATTTCTTTTAGGATTAACTGGTTTGATCTCCTTGGTGTCCAAGGGACTCTCTAGAGTCTTCTCCAGCACCATGGCTGAATCTGTCTTCTTTGTACATTCCACCTTCTAGCATCTCTCAGGAACTGGCTATCAAGTAATATTTTGTATCTTTCACTATTTCTGTGATTACAAGTCATGCTATTCTTATGCTTTTGGAGAGTTATCCTAAAAGTATAAGGGCTCTCTGTAACTTTCCTTATCATTCATCTTTTTTTTAAAAAAGGTATGTAATACACATTATAGAAAAACTTATGTAACATGTCTGAATAAGACGCACAGCAGGTATATGAATACCTGTGTACCTTCTACATGTATAGGAACTGGAACGTGACCAACACCTTTCCTCCTCTATTCTCCTGCCTCTGCCATTACTTTAATAACAACTACCTTATTTTGTTTCTCATTCTCTTGTAAATATTTTATCATGTGTTCAGATCTCTAAACAATATATTGTTTACTTGTGGTTGATTTTGAACTTTATAATGGTGTTGCAATTTCTAATACATAGTCTTTGAATTGCTTTTTAATAGTGTTTCTGAGATTCATTTATATTATTTCTCATAGCTGTAATTCATTTATTTTCATTATTTCCTAATATTCCACTGTGTGAATATAGTTTATTATTTCCTCAATGAAAATTTAGGTGGGTTCCAGATATTGCTGTTATAAACCATGTTTTATGAACACTTTTTCCTGTCTTATTTGTAGGATTGCCAGATAAAATACACGAGACCAAATTAAATTTGAATTTGAGGCCAACTAAAAGAATTATTCATTGTTCATCTTAAATACAGTTTCACTGGGTACCCCTTATTTTTGTTGGTTTAATATGGATTTCTACTTATATGTTGCAGGAGTGTGGAGTATATATATCTGAGAGGAATTATTAGATGATAAAGAGTGCAAATGTAAAACTTATCAAGATTTATACTTTACTATCAGTGAATCAGTTCAGTTCAGTTCAGTCGCCCAGTCGTGTCCGACTCTTTGTGACCCCATGAATCGCAGCACGCCGGGCCTCCCTGTCCATCACCAACTCCTGGAGTTCACTCAGACTCATGTCCATCAAGTCAGTGATGCCATCCAGCCATCTCATCCTCTGTCATCCCCTTCTCCTCCTGCCCCCAATCCCTCCCAGCATCAGAGTCTTTTCCAATGAGTCAACTCTTCACATGAGGTGGCCAAAGTACTGGAGTTTCAGCTTTAGCATCATTCCTTCCAAAGAAATCCCAGGGCTGATCTCCTTCAGAATGGACTGGTTGGATCTCCTTGCAGTCCAAGGGACTCTCAAGAGTCTTCTCCAACACCACAGTTCAAAAGCATCAATTCTTCGGCGCTCAGCCTTCTTCACAGTCCAACTCTCACGTCCATACACGACCACTGGAAAAACTATAACCTTGACTAGATGGACCTTTGTTGGTAAAGTAATGTCTCTGCTTTTCAATAATAAGCATTCTCATTTCAGCCAAATCACCTCAGAAACTTGGTGTCTAGTTCTGGTCTTAAAGTGCATTTTCCTCACAAAGCCAAAGGAGCAATGGAACTCTCTGGAGCCTCTTTTAACAAGGGCACAAATCCCATTAAGGTCTCATCCTGAAAACCTAATCACCTCCCAAAGTCCCCACCTCTCAATACTGAGCTATGATCTTGGAGGTTAGATTTCAACATATGAATTTTGAGGTGCCACAAACACACAAAACATAGCAAACACCTTGGACTCACTCAAGCCTCAGAAACTTTTCTTTGAATAAATAGATTTTACTGGAACAGCTAGAAAATGGCCCTGTTTCCCCCATTCTTCTGGTCATTTCTTCTCTGGTCTGTGTCACACGAGATCCTCTCCCACCCTCAATCATGTGTGTGTTGTCCTTGTGCAAGCAAAGTGGAAAGTTTTAGGAACAATCAAAGATGAATCAGATGGGAACCTTGCTCTGAAGGAACTCAGTCTAATAGGGGAGAAAAGACATACATAAATGATCACAGAAGGCTGAAAAATAATCAGAAGCAAGGGCTTAAGGTGATGTTCATAGGGCCAAAAAATATTAGCAGCTGAATTTGCCTAGAAAGAGGCAAACCACCTACCCAGACTCTCCACGCTCCTCTCTAATTGGTGATTGTCTCTAATTTTATCTCAGTTAAGTTTTTGCTTTAAATAGTCTACCTGCAGGTTGGGCAGTCAGGCAAGTTTATAAAGGCTTACCCCAAAACTTGTCCAGTAGTCCTGTTCAAGTAATCATAAGCAGTTCTGTGTGGAAGCATTGAAAAAAATTTTTTTTCAAAGAGCCAGTAATATTGTCCAGAAATATATGGAAAAGATCTCTACATAAAATAGTGTTTCTTAATGTTTTAATATTCCAAAGATCCCTAAAGAATATTTGACTTGACAGTATTCTAGCCTACTTGTCAGGCTACATATGCAATTTTAAAAAATGCTTTCGTGATAAACATTAAAGCATATCACTCTCCCAGACCTCCAGTTTGCTCTCCTCTGTGAAAGAATCACCAGTTTACAGTGATTGAACATCCATAAGATGAAAAGGGTTGTAGCACTCTCCCTGAAGGGCACTTCTCTAATTAAACACACACAGAGACTGAGGCTACACATCAGGTTTTATTAGGAAAAAATATTCACAACAACTCAGCCCCATTTTTTTACATGTCAAATAAGAGAATGTTTAATGTCCTACTTTTTAGGGAATTCTATTTGAGAAAACACAAATAATGAATTTTCCTGAAGAAAACATAAAACGTAGTCTGCTGCGGATATACAGAGGGTAATTTATTCTAAACAATACCTCGCCCCGCACTTTACAACAGACTGCGTAATCATAAACTAATTACAGATTCAATTTAAGGCTCCGAGCTTTTCCACTTTGCGTAAACTCACTACCCTTCTGTCCAAAAAGATTATCTTCTCCCAAAGGATTCTCAGGGTGCAGTCACACAACAAATTCAAAAAACAGGACAGGCAAAAAAAACCAAACCAACAATAAAAACCCACCTGGGGAAGCTAAAGTTTCTATTAATCAGGCATATCTCAAATGCTTAATTTAAAATAAACGAAGTCTCTGAGTGCCTTTAAGGCTAATATCTTGAAATAAACACACAACTCTATTTTTGACCAGTTATTAGTAGATGAGTAATTTTTAAAAAATCTTACATAGCTACTCAATCTTTTAGGCAACCCCTCGGTATTTCTCTGGTGGATTTTCTCGGTATTTGGAGTGGAGGATCACACTCCAAAGCATCTATCTGCTTCAGAGTTCAGAAGACAGTTCTAACTAGAGCAACAATTCCTGTCTCAGTCCTTCAGATCTCTCGGCCACCTTCTACCCCTCTCCTTCCGCAACCCCAACATCCAAAGCGACCAAGTTTGAGGAAGGGCGGGCAGCAAAATCCGACGAGTCTCGGAAGACAACAAGCAACGCGGAGCCCTCGCGCCAAGCGCCTCCCCGCGATCACCCGCCCGCGCGCGTGCTTCCCAAGGCCGGGCGGGGCAGTGCCTCCACATGCTCTCCCACACGTAGGCGGGAGCCTGGGGCAGCGGCTCCACGCGCCGCTCCTGCTGCCTCGCGCTGGCCCCCAGTCCCGGGGAGGGGCCAGGGCTGCGGTGCTGCGCCCCAGCACGTACTGGGGCGTGGCCTGCAGGGCGGTGGGCGGGGTTTGGGGAAGTTTCTTTGGGCGGCTCACGTTTCACATCCTTATCATGTAGGCACTAGGGCGCTAGAAACAGAAGGGGTAGCCGGTCCCTTCCGCATCCTAGCTATTTTCCCCACTGAGGGTCTGATCACTGCCGCTCTCAGGCACCTGTCTTTCCTCTCCGTCCGGGAATGGAGCCAAGAAAAGGGAATAAAAGAAATTAAATAGTACAAGGAGATCGGGTGTCTGAGCAGCGTCTTGGATAAAACCGTCCACTACAGGTAAGAATAAAAATTATGTCCAAACCTCGGAAAGGTGTGAACACAACAAAGCTCCAGAAGGTGTTCATAGGAGGTAGTGGTAAAGTATGGCTTTTGTCTTACAAGGAGACTATTTTATTTCAGATCCTACAGATTGAACTAATTGTCTGTAAAATGATCTGGGACAACAGGTTCAGCGCTATTTAAAGGGATGAAATACGAGCGAAGTGGTTAGTAACAGACTTAAAAAAACACCCGAGTAACATTTTTTTCTTTACACTTTTGTTGGTTTTAGCTAACATGTTTGCAAAGGTTTTATTTAATCAAACCCCGTTAAATTTTTTTTTGTATTCGTTGCAACTTGTTTTTGACGTTGCTACATTAGAAATGTGAATTTTAGAATGCTTAGGTTTCAGCAAACCCTGTAACTTTTTTTTTTTTTTTTGTATTTTAAAGATTGTAAGGAGAAATCCAAATTTAGAAATGGTAGTTGTGAGGTTAACACAAGCTTAAAGAAAATAAATGTGTCTAGCATGCCTTTAAATCAAATAGCGCTGACAAAACCATACCATATATTCATGTGGCCTTTTATAGTCTATCACTGTGCTTTTCATAAACCACCTCATTTACCTGTGAGTTAATGTCACCATAAGCAGACACCTGAATCTCTAGTTCAAACTCAAAACTCACTAAATAGCACCAGAACACTTTTATTCATTTCCATTTGTCTTGCCATTCCTCTTACAGAACATCCCCTCGATGTCCTCTGTGATTGCATTACCACCCTCAGTTCCCTACATCCCTATTGCTTTCTATTGATATTTGCCATTTAAACAGTTAATTGGGAGAGGAGTAGGGTTTTACTGGACTGGCTAGCACTCCACCAGCTCAGAGGCTCTGAATCTTAGGCTACCTCTCCAAGACTTTTGTCATCTACAAAATGAAATACAGGTCCTATTCATAGGGTTTTTTGGAAGATTGTGAGATAACATGCAAAAAGCTTAGCACAGAGTACTAACAGACATTAGGTTCATTTTAACTCTTAATCTAAAATTTGTACGCAGCAGTGGTAGAATCTCTGTGGAACTCTTTCAGTTTCAAAGTGAACAGTGAAACTTAGAACAAGTGAACAAAATACACCAAACTCCTTTGCCATACTTTCTTCAGATGTGAAAATAACACTATGGTCGTTCAGTCACGACAGCATCAGAGAAGGGGAAACTATAGCCATGCATAAGGAAGGGAGACATTACAGGTCTATCTATGGTTGCTGAGGTAGGGCTGTATTTGGATGAAGACATTATAAAGACATTTGTGATGGTCTCAAAGAGGCTGGTACACTGCTGGAGGAAGGACTGGTTCTGCTATTTAAAACAGCTTCAAGCACTCCAGGGGGCTTGTTTTCTGAATGAGAGGGGTGGATACTTGTTTTCTTCCAGCTGCACTGTCCTTTAAAGTGGCTTTCTCATCTAAACCCTTGCTCCCAAAAGTCATTTTCCTACTCTTGGTCATTACAGATCTGACCGTTACTAATACTTGAAAATGATAAACTTCTCGATTTCAGCTTAATTTGCTACCAAAATGAGAATTTTTTAATTTCAACTGGGAATATTAAGCAACTACTTTATTCTAAAATACCACCTCCAGTACTATCTGTAATTAAATTCAGAAGCACTTTGGTTCATAGTATTTACAGTGAAATATGAGTCTTAGTAAACATTTGTTCCCAAACTTTCATGTAATTGTAATCACATTTTCTTCATTCTAAGATTAAAAACAGACACTTAAGGTCTGTGGCTTAATTTTATTCAGGTTGTTCCTGTAACCTCAGTATACTGGGCCTAAGGCTCTGTATGTATTTACTTTATCCATAAAAATAATCTGTTGTTAATTTTAGGAGAAAGGATTCACTGTTTGTTATATCTTTTTGTGCTGAGTTTTAAAATTTTAAGTGAGAATGTATTACTTTTACAATAAAAAAATGCTATTTTTTAAATGGAAAATGAATATAAAGCTATTAAAGAATTTTAAAACATACAGTATCATTAACGCAGAAACAAAGCAAGGTTTTTCTGGTTTCATATTAAGAGTCAGAAGACCTAAGTTTAAATCTTTGGTCTGCCATTTATTACCCTTAAGGCTTGGACAAATCCTTTATCACTCAAGGTCTAAATAGCTTCATCTGTGAGTGAAAATAGATTGGAAATCTTACAAAGAACTTCTAACCCCTACAAAATTATGTAACTATAATGTTAAGGATTTGTTTCATTCATCCCATTCATATTAAACATTAAAATTTTGTTTTACTTTAATAAATTAAAGATCCATAAATTCATAAATGACAGTTTTCTAAAAGCATATTTTTTACAGTGGAATATTATGGTTTGTTATTATTTAACATTACAGTTAGGGACACAGTATAAATTAAAGTGATGGCAATAGGGTAAATGTAGAAATAGCAAGAATAATGTAATATAAAATACTTAAACTGTCGGTAAACAATTTTATGAGTTGGATGTGTTGAAACAAATATTATTTTAACATAAAAGCTGGTCAAAGTGGGCCTGGTCCACAGAAGATGTTTATTTGATGTAACAAAACAATACAGTTAGTGTTAGAAGATCCAACCACAAAGAGCAAAAGGAATGAAAAATTTGTACAATGCACATAGAAAAACAAGATGTTTACTGTGACAACTATATATTTCTAAAATAATGCTTCTAAAATTACTCAATTATTGAAATCTATATGAAAACAGAAGGATGTTAATAGCGACAAAGTGCATAAAACCAAACATCAAATTTTGAGCAAATTAACATTACTAGGCAATTTTGCTAACAAAGCATGATTTTTTTTTGTTGTTCACAATCTGCTCAAAATACCTTTATACCAACAGGGTGGGCAGAACATTTAGGTTTAATATCAATTACACAATATTAGCATAAACTTCCACAACTACAGATAGGGTATTGTCTTCTTTTGAGCTGGCAAAGTGACTACAGAAACATCAAATCATTTCTCTGAATTGAGAATTTTATCCAAATAAATGCCACATACCTTCCAGATATATGTATATCTTTCTATATCATGTAAATGGCTTTACCCATTTAAATAATAAATCATACAAGCATTTAAGAATCATTATTATATGATTAACAATGTCATGTTCCAGGTTTAATAATTTCATAGGCCAAAAAAAATTTCTTCTTAAAAACTAGTTTTATAAATGCAGAATATATTGCATGAGTAACTGCTGGTATTTTTTTAAGAAAATATATTGTGCAATTGCGGCTACCATGTACTGCTGGCAAATCATTATTGTTTATGTAAAATGTGAAAAAACTGAGTAAAAATTTTTTAAACTCATCATGATGAAAGGTTACAGCCTTCTTAAAAAAATTATATTGGCATCTTATTAAAAATAATTCGATAAGGGACAAACTCCCTAGCCCAAAATAAATAAATAAAAAGGTGCATTTTAAAAATGATGCTACTGCAATGCAATGGTTTAAATACCGAAGAACTATGAAAATGTGCTGTGTGTGATCTGGCATTAAAGAACATACTAAAAAAGAGCATTAATGTAAATTAAGTAGAAAGGGGATCAAAATTGAACTAACCGAGTTTGTGCAGTATTTGTAGCCAGGCTTCTAAAATTAGATATAGAAAATATAAATAGACTGCTTTAGGTAATGAGCCACCAGTGTCCAAAAAAAGGAATGAGATTATGAAAAAGCTCAGTTAACTTGATCCAAAGCTCTGAGTAATTCTTCACCCTGCAGTAGGTTTCTGCTGCCTTGTATAGGAGCATTAACTTCACAATCATAACTGGTCAGCTGTGGTAGTCCACTCTCATCCATTGATTGCCCCAGCAGTCTACATGCTAAATCTGAAAAACAAAGAGATATATATCTAAGTATTCATTCATCTAATCAATGAATATTATTAAACAGCAACTATACCCTAGGTATTGGGGAGAATAAGGCCAGTTAGCTCTAGAAGGGTTTTTAGTCTGTTAGGCAAAACTACAATTATGTAATCAAGAAAGTGCAAACAAGCATTACTGGTGCTATGTCACAACTGTTTAAAAGAACCTTGAAAAAAAATAAAATAAAATAAAAGAACCTTGAAGGTGCAGAGGAGTGATTTAAACCAATTTAGAAAAAGGCTTTAAAATATACAAGTTTCAGCTTCTATTCATTATTGATAGCACACAGACACAGATCAAAGAAGATAATTCAGAGTTCCATCTGGAAACTATTAGTGATCAAATAAAATGCAACCTTACTTTTTAATCCTGGTAAGGAATGGAAATCCCTCTCACTTGGAGTAAAGCTCCTAAATAAAAGTTTCATATACTTTAATTCTCTTTGTGATATTTAATGGAAGAAAGAGTAAACTAACCAGAGGGTATTAAAATAATTGTCTTTTGCTCCATTCCATTTTGTTCACTAGATTTGCATCCTTTTACACGTTTCCAAGAAAGTGATGTGGTAGTTGCACGATCATCTGGTTGCTGTAATAATGTTCCCTGAAAACAGTAAAATTATTTCAATTTTACTATGTTGAATTTTTTTTTTAAATCACGGACTTTGAAATCAGTATAAATTTGCTAACAATACATAGGCAGGATTCTTAAAGACTGCTCTCAGTTATTTAAATTCTATTTTTTAATGCTGCTGTGATGAATTCATTTGCCACTCATATGACAACAATGTAAAAATGCTTTCCAGTTAATTTGGTCTGAAAATATCGGTATGGCTTATACTAGCACTGACTGTGTTCTGTGGGTAAGAAGGAAAAGTAACCAAAAGGGAAGAGAAAGAGACTTGGTAATGATACTGGGTGTGGAATGAGGGGAGAACTATACTTACTCTAAATACATCTCTAGTGTTTGGAATTTTTTGAGACTGTATTCTTTAAATGTTTGTACTTTTAAGAAAGAACATGTACAAAGTGAAAGAAACCAATGTGTAACTTCTGAGAATGTACCATTAATATTTGGAAGATACAAGGAGTTACCTATATATCTAACTCAGAAATAGCACATCAGCTAGAATAGAAAAGCAAACATGCTGTCACACTTACAATTCCTACTGCTTGAAAAAGTGAACCATCATGTTCAATTTTTCGCTTTCTCTGAGCATTCTGCAAAGCTAGTATCTTTGGATTTAGTTCTTCCTCAGGAGCAGTAGTTCTGCAAACAATTTTTTAATAAAAAATATGGTTGTTTTATTTATTTTAAAAATATCCCGTTAGCTTTTTAAACAAAATATATTATGCCTATTTTCCAACATTAAGGGATATAATGTTATACATAAGTTTTCCTGATTATACTAAAGTTTATTGCCCTAAAAGTCAAAGCTTATTTTTTAAAACAAAATTTCCTAAACTATTCATTACCCTATTTATAAAACAGAAGTGAACAGAACTAAATTGATGTTAAAGAGTTAAATAGTGGCCTTTCATTCCACCTAGTACATACATATTCTTGGGACTACTGTAATACAACATCAGTTTCACATTCGAATAATGCTTTCACTGTTTATAAAACACTGCATCTTAATTAGTTCATTTTAGCTTTGCTCTAGTCCCCAAGATAATACATGTATATAATACATATTTTATAAATGAAAAAATTGAGGCCTGTTAGGTAACTTGCTCTGTTCCTAATTAGCTGCAAATATGGAAGTACACTGTAGGTCTCCTAATACCCACTCTCCTTCCCAGTGATCTTCCCACTAAGCTGTTTTGCCCTCAGTATTGATCTGGTTATCAAACTTGAACTATCTGCAACTAAAATTAATAGTAAACAGTAAAGAACTGTTTTATGTGTCAAGTACATCAATTTTGTTATATGTTTTGTCTTTTCAAGAACCAGCTCCCTACCCCGAACCCCAACATAATGATAATAGATCCTTGCTCTGTTCATCTAGTTGAGAATGGCGTATGGGTAAGTGAGGTACTACTCTAACTGCTCTCCTACATGCAGTCTTGTTTTGCATTCTTAAAAAATTCTATAAAACCTTCAATATATAGACAGGCATATTTTAATTTTTATATACATGTTATCTTTATTAAGGATAACTCAGTCTATCATGTAAATATCATCTTAGTAGTACTTTTAATAGTTATTTTCGATCTTTAAAACTTCAAGTTGTCTGGTTTGATACAGCACTTTGATTTTTTCAAATTACCAAGAGAGGTAGTAAAGAAAAAGCTTCCATATAGTTCTGAAAGGTAAATTCATTTCTTAAAGTGTTTAGTGCATACTGTACTGGAACTAATGAAAAAAAAAATTGTTAATTTGACTAGATGTTTGTTGGACTTTGGTTTTCTTATTTAGAAAACTGAAAAATCTCATCTGTGTAACTAAATTACAGATCACTGCTAATTCTGTTGCTAAGTTCATTCTTTTCTTCATCCAATAACCATTTATAAAGCAAGTACTCCATGTTAGGTACTGAGTTAAATATTAGTAACACTGTCATTGCCCAGAGGAGCTCCAAAGTTGGTTGGTGATACAGTAGAAAAGTAATGTAGAATACTTCTTTGTTAATTTAAAGTTGCAAGATCTTTTCCAAGTTCCGGGAAAAGGTCTCTACTAGCATTCTAGGTCAAAGTAGTGATGCAGGGCAGGAGAAAAAGCCATAAGCTCTGGCTATGGCAGTGCTTTTTCCTATTGCTATTAACATCTCAGTCTAGGCACTGTGGAGAAGGAATCGTTTCTGTCCCCACACACTGCCCCACTGACTCGTTTTCTCTATATAGCCTCAAAGTTAAAATACAGCAAATCCTATTGCAAATCATACACCAAAATTATAACTTAAAATTTTGGTGGTGTCCATATGTTTGCTCAAATTAACTCCATAGAAGCAATGTCATAAAACATGCTTAGATTCCTATTGTACCTCTTAAAAACCTATTTTAATACTTAGGGACTTCCCTGATGGTCTAAGAGTTAAGACTCTGCACACCCAATGGATGTATTTATCAATATATCCATTTCCAACTCTATGGGTTTGATCTCTAGGTCCCACATGCTGCAACCAAGGCCTAGTACAAACCACCCTCCAAAAACCAACCTATTTAATCTGTGATATAGCTAGTGTTCTACAAATGAAAAGGAAAAACAAAATGCAGTAGTTATAATATGGTTATATATAACTACATAGTTATCTATCTACTAGTTATCTGTCTATATATGTGTGTGTATAAATATAGCTGTAACTATACATCCAAAAGTTTTAAATGCTTATTAAGTATCTGTATTGAATGCTGAGGACTGAAGACCATCAAGTTCAATTTGGAATGGAGAATTATTAATACTTTTAAGTTGGAATGGCTTCCCTGGTGGCTCAGATGGTAAAGAATCTGCCTGCAATGTGGGTTTGGTCCCTGGTTGGGAGATCCCCTGGAGAAGGAAATGGCTATCCACTCTAGTATTCTTGTCTGGAGAATTCCATGGACAGAGGAGCCTGGTGGGCTCCAGTCCATGGGGTTGGAAAGAGTTGGATACAACTGGGCAACTAACACACACACTTAAGTTGGGATGTGTGTTACCTTTTCTTCAGGTAAGCTTAAAAAGAGCTCCGAGAGGATAGTTAACTAGTCTGATTTAAGCAATTGCAAGAAACTGGGCCAGTTTTTATACATTTATAGAACTTACTGGCTGGATTTTATTTTTAGAGGTATTAGAAGACCTCCTATTCCTACATTTAGATAAGTGATGTGACTATAAAGTAATACATAAGCTAATTTAGAAACAATTTTTTGAGTGCTTAAGTTCAGAATTTGTTATGTCAATTTTATGTTCCTTAAAGTATAAATATGAAAAAGTTTGCTATGTTTAAAAATAATTTACCATCATACACATTTCCTTAAGAATAATGACCAAACTATAAGTTTAATGTTACATATAAATACCTTTGACTCAAAGCGACAGATAACACATTAGGGCTTCTTGGATGAGATTTTTCTGTCTGTTCTATGACTCCTTTTCCTGCTCTGTTGGGTGAGGCTGTCCGACTTCCAGTATCACTATATGGTGACGTTGTGGCACAAGGAGGTTCTTTAGGTACGTGGGGAGGAGATGGAAATGCAATCAGTATTTTAATGTCTTCCATACCATCTTTTGTCACTGTTTTCAATTCATCACTGGTGGCTGTGGTAGTGACGGTGGCTATAGGAGGTTCTTGCATTTGAGTGGGCTGGAATACTGTATTTGTGCTTGCACTCTGAGGACTTGTAGAACTGTTTTCCAGTGGTGACAACTGATCGAAGGAACGTAACTGGAAGTCATCATCCATTGGGATATAAGGAGCTAACATCTCCAAGTCTAAATCAGTGTCCTTTAAAACAAGATACATGAGTTTTTACAATGGCCATACCTTATGAAGCAAAAATAAGTTAAACCCACAGCCACTTGAGAATAAATTTTAATAGAAAATATATATAATAAACAAGTTTATATACCTGAGTGGAAAATGGATTCTTTGCTTCTGTATCTTCAGCAAAAAGTTTCTCTACCAATTCCAACTTGAATTCATTGACCATATCACTATCCACATCAAAACAATATTCACTGGGACTGTTAGGCTGTAAAAAGAATTAATATATTTTACTTTTCTCTGAGGAAGCTTGCATAAATGTTTTGCTAGTTGTTAGAATTTGCAAACCTGATCTCAGAGAATACACAACAGAACTCTTCTCTTCTATCAAATTATCTAACTAGTGAGAAATTAAATTTTTGAACTTACACTTACAATTTTGTCCGTATAATCATTTCTAACTGTGCATAACATCATTTATAAAATTAAAAGATGTGTTTATCTGCTTATTCTAAAGAATAAAACTCACCTAATAGTTCAACTCCCAAGGGTGCCTAGCTGGCCAATACCTAGATGATACACTCATTGGAATCTAGCTGTGTACTGAGGCCACGTTGCTATAGTGATCTACCTAAAAATCACACAGCAAATCTGGGGGCTGGAGTAGGGACAGGGCTGCAGACTGAAGTTCTTTACTTGTATTCCCCTTAATGAATGTAGTACTAGTTTAGTTTTCAGCAAGAATTCTAACCAAAAAACAATAGCTGTATATCCTAAGCATAAACTTTTGCCTTCCTCATCATAACATTTTTGTTAGATTTATTTTGGTTGGATTAAAAACAAAATGATTCCAACATTTTTGTGCTAGACAAAACTGAGCCCCCAGAGAATAGATACATTCTCTGAAAGGCTATGACATGTCAGATCTCCTACTTTTAGCTTACCAGTTTGAATGAATAAGTATTTAATGTAAAATAATGTATCACTTGTAAAGGCTTACTTGAGCCTCATTTATCAACTCATAATACTCAAATATGAGTAGTCCCCGTCCATGAGCATGTTTTTAGACATAAGAAGCTCTGAAATCAAGTATGTCTAGATTGGGATATAGAGCCCTATTTGATACCTTCAGTCTTGGCCTAGCTAGCCCTTAAAGATTGTTTTTATTCTGTATATGAGAAAACTAATATCAAGACAGAACTTAAATTTAATATAAAGCTTTTACTCTGGGTAAGACTTGGTATTTTCATATAATACTTACACAGAATGTCAATACAGTGATGGAAATTGTACTAAACTGGGCAAAGCCCTTTGCTACTAGATAATTCTCCAACTCAACGGGTAATATGAATGGGCTTGGAGCAGTCATAAGCACACAGTATTGCCCTCTGTGGATGTCTAAATTCAAGACTTTTATTGTCCTGCTGATATTAAATACACAGAGGAGCAATGTATGTTTTACCTTTTGCCTTATGTTAAGGCATCTCCTTCCCACATTCCTGTTTTTGAGCCTGAAACATGAGACTGAGGTCAAAGGTAGGCATAGCTTTTGCAGAAATTTTAAAAGTGCTAAAAGTCACACAAACAAAACTATGACACGTGGTTCAAATTTACAAATACATCCCCAAACATTAAAATCTATAAGTTATCCTTTTCTAATTATATTATGACACCTACCTCAGGTGAACTTTGTCTGGTGCTTCCATCAGAAGGACTAGCTGGCTGATCTTGAATCTGGGGCATGGTAAAAGAAAGTTCCAGTGACTCTGGATTTGGTTCTAACTTTAATGCAACTTCTTGGTTGAGTGCAGGGTCAGCACTACTTCTAAGTGGCTTTGGAGTTTCAGAGGCAGGTAATGGAGACATTGCCAAATTTATATTCTGCAATTTCTCATTAGATGAGGGGAGCATTACATCATTATACAATGGAACTTCCTCAAGTTGTTGGTCATCAGTCTCTGTGTCTGTAGGGGAAAAATCAATTTAAAGATTACCTAGATTTTAACATATACAGAAATTTATGCCCCCTCTTACAAAAGGTTTGTCTAGTTGACTTAAGTAACAAAAATGTTACCAAATTTTACTTAATCTAAAAGTCTGCAGATACTATGGTATAACTGTAAGTCTGAGTTATCCTACCAATCCACTACTGACAACTTCTGTAATCTATATAGCCTAAAAACCCCTGCATTCCAACCTTCTCATACCTTTTATTCATTAAAGTTTAACCTAGTTTGAAATTAGTTTTCTTTTTCAATATGTGATATTATGGTACGACTCCTTATTTATTCTTTAGCTCAACTTATGGCTGCTGCATATAGCTGCCCACTTGTGCAGAAAACATGGCAGCAGGGTACAGAAAGAGAGCAGCTGAGAGCAGTCAGAAGCGGGAAGGAGAGATGCCCTAAAGATATTGAAGCATCATCTCCAAATCACAGGGCCCAAGGCCACAATGTCCAAATGATTATCAACAACAAATGGTAAAGTTTAGGCAATTAACAAAATAACTAAAGACCCACCATTGCTGCCAAAATCTAAAGATATGATTGTGTCTCCAGCAGCTGGGGCCAGCAAAGTTAAAGCATCAGGCTCCTTCTTAAGTTTATCAAAGAGACTGCTTGTATCTTCTGATTCAACTTTGGTGAATAGCTGAGTCATTTTCATGTCTGAAGATTCAACTGGTTTGAGAACACATTCTGTTTGTTGAAGGGAGAAAATCAAGTCGTGCTGAATAATACCACTGTCAAAAAAGAGAGATTAGTAATTCTTAAATGACCACTTGACACAATGTTGGAGGAGAAGGACTCTGAAATGTCTCAAAAAAATTCAAAATTCTGCTTTATGGAAGGATGCTTAAAACATCTCTCATGCCTACCTGGTCATGTTCAGGGTTTTAAATCCCAATATGAAATAAAGACCTATTATATTAAAATTCACAATACAAGATAATTCAAAAATTTGATTAATTTCAATTAAGAAATTTCAGCTATCCCTTTGAGAAGATTGGTGGTGACAAAGAAATATAATAGTCAAGTACATGTAGGACAATAAACAGATCTTTTGTGCCCACATGGAATGAAATTAACACAGAACTCTCGGACACTAATATATGAAGCATGATCTAAGGATGGTCCTAGAATATTAAGATATAAATGACAAAGGTCCTTCGCAGAGGGGCACTGTTTTTTCCATGGTGGTAAGAAAATGATCTGTGATACCACCTATAGGATAGAGTTGAAGAGGGATGATGTACAACAGCTCCATCTTCATGTTTCGCTTAATTTTGTTGTTGTTTAGTTGCCAAGTCATGTCTGACCCTTTTGCAACCCAATGGACTGTAGTCCACCAGGTTCCTCTATCCATGGGATTTCCCAGAAAAGAATCCTGGAGTGGATTGCCATTTCCTTTTCCAGGGGATGTTCCTGACCCAGGGATCAAACTAGGGTCTCCTGTATCCTCAAGGGGATTCTTTACCACTGAACCACTGCTGCTTTAATCAACAAACTTTAAGTGTTTACTAAATGAACTGAGGATTCAAAGTTCAAAATATCTAACCCTTGCTTTAGGCAGTGTAAAATCCAATGTGAAAGTAGGTGTGCAAACAATTAAAATACAAAGTGATAATTTCTAAAATGGAGGAGGTTTGTGTCACAGAGGTCAACAAGCTGAAATTTGATAGCCACAATATTCACAAGCCAGTCCACTAAGAGAAGAGTTCATGAATACACAAGAGTCATGGGTCCCATCATACAGCCTTTTATAGTAATCTCACAAATAATTTAACTTAATCCTCATTTTAACCTTTTGAGGTAAGTTTTATTATCTCTCCTAAATGGATGAAATTCAGAGAAATGAGATTTCCCCAAGTCATGGAATTAATGAGGGACAAAGCTATGACACAAACCTAACTATTCCAGGGCCAGAATTCTTTTTATAAAAATAATATAGTTGCCTTGAGATAATTTATGATGATAGCTGTATGACTAGAACAAACTAATCCATCAGAGATGTGGTATTTTTTCAAAGTCTTTTTTTAAATGGGAGTAGAAAGGATGGGGATGACTAGCTACTGATGGTAATTAGTGGAATCAGTGAAAGATAGCTGCCTTAGAAACTCAGAATACTGAAAACAGTAATTGGGTAGAAACGTGAAAATTCAGTTATCATTTATAATCTTTTCTATAAAAGAAAAGAGCATTCAAAGACTTACTACTTGCTGCCCCCAAATATTTATTTTCCAAGCTTACCTCACAACATAATTTACACATACAATGCACTGGGGCTGAGAGTTCTTAGTGTTATATATGACAGTTGCTTGAGTTTCTATCCAGACATATCCACCTCTTTTGGCAAGCATTCTGTACTGTCCTGTTGTGACTTGTCCTTTAGTAAACACTAGGAGTGAAAAGGAAAAAAGTGTCATGTAGAGAAAATAACTTCAAATTTTCAATTGAATGAATAAATGCAGAATGTTGATCACTGTTTTAGAAAAAAAGAGAAATGTTTAATCAGTTGTAACTGTTTAAATTAAGAAACAGTGAAAACACCCCAGGATAGCTGAAAAAGTACCTATTCCATTCTAATCCCCCAAATACACTCCTTTCTTGCCAACCTTCACTTTAAATAAGATGAAAGCCAGGAATGAAGGACAGCAGTGACTAAAACTCCTTTAACAACTTACATGTTGAACATATCAGAAATATTAAAGAATGAATAACTAATTCTACTGAGAACATTTAAGAAAGGGGCACTGCTACCAGTTCCTTAAATTCCTACTATAGTTTCCTGCTATAGTTGTGCTAGCATATGTGAATTTCAGTTGGTATGCTAAAGTCTTCTGGCAATGTAGGCAATCTTAATTATTGATTTGGAAGAAGTACTAGATAAACATGATGATGTTATCATGGAGTATTGAGACCCTGACTGCAGACTTAGGCCCATTCTATAGTTCAAGGCTAATCATGCTAACTCAGTGACATTCAGGCATCCCCAATCACATTGGGAAGTCATATTTAGGGACAGATTAAACAGGCCAGTGAGAAATTCCAAAATTTTACTTATCACGCGGTCTTCAAATAACATTCATATGAGTAAAACTGAGAATTACATCTTATGTCAAGGTTCTTATTTCTACTAACTGTGCATGATGTTGATCATATTCATATTCATTAATCCATTGAACAGTTACTTTCTGAGTGCCTTCTTTGTGTTAACTGTTCTTAATACTTAGCCATGAGTTCTGAAAATGATACTATAATAGTCTGTATTTTTTGTCTTTGTAAAATGCCAGGGTAGTTTTATATATTATCAAATGATTCTGCTTTAACTGGTATTAGTTATAACAAATATGAAACAAAGATTTAATGATCTAGATTACTTAAGAAGAGGTTTATTCAAGTGTTTGGTCTAGGAAGATTAGTCAGATATACAACCAAACAGTAGAAATTGCAACAGTTAAATAATTAGAATGTCTATACTTACTATCATGATGAGTTTTGGTCAGATGGTCAGAGTCCAAGGCATGATAATATTCATAAATTGAGCGGCCCAAAAGTTCTTCTGGCTCATATCCCATCAATTCTGTAATTCTGTTAAGTAAAAAATATAAGAATAAAACTGACATAAACTAACTAATGAATACAATTTTGCTTCTTCGGAGTATCTGCTATGCATTAATCTTATGGATAATTGAATTTTCAAAAATAAAGAGCATTCTTCTTGGTTTGAATAAACTTATACCTCACCTTTAGTAAGTCTACAGATACTAAATGCAGCACCATGCATTCCTTTAAGCTCCAAGGGTTCACCCTGCTGCTTAACCCTTCTATCTCCTTCACCCAAACTTGTTACCTACTTTATCATATTTTATTGTACATACTTTTGGTAATAAGGCAATTAATTAATATAATAGTTATGAAGGACTGCTAAATTAAATGATAAAAGCTTCAAAGGCAGTTAATGATATTTAAAATATACACTAAACCCATAACATTATTTTTACCATAAAACCAGATTCTTTTTGTGTGTATACGTATAAAATCAGATTCTTTATGTGACAGTTCTCCTAGGCAAGGCTTCACACCTTGGGGGATCAATATCTATGATAAAATTTTAATATGGGAACTAAATAAATTCTTATTATGTTGGTTTGGGAAGATGCTCTTGTACTTACTTTTTGAAATTACAAAAAATTATAGAAATTCATCTTAGATGAAACAGTGATATCAAACTGAAAATGAACTAGAAAGTAATTCAGTTACCCATTCTGTTCCTTAGCAGTTCAGTTTGGACACAGACTATATTTTATGCATCTCTCTAACCACAGTCTGAAATGGAACCTATTTCATGAGAAATAGTATCATGCTAACAAAAATATTCTCTCCTCTTCTGGGAGCAAAAGATGAGTTAAGTTCTTTGATTTCTCAGGCTTTAGAATTCAAAGGACTTTCTAACTGAGGTTCAAGCAAAAGTTATGTAATATACTGTATACAAAAATATAAAAAACCAACTAACTCTAGAAAACACACAGGGGAGGTATCTTTATCCAAAGAAATGTATAAAAGTAATACTGTTTGTTGTCACACCTTAAGGAAAGATCTGCCATAGTTTATTCCAAAATAAATAAATAGATAAATAGCTTATTTGTAAAAAAAAAAAAAAAAACAAACTCAACCTTGGACTGCAAGGAGATCCAACTAGTCCATCCTAAAGGAGATCAGACCTGAATATTCATCAGAAGGACTGATGCTGAAGCTGAAACTTCAATACTTTGGTCACCTGATGCGAAGAACTGACTCATTTGAAAAGACCCTGATACTGGGAAAGATTGAGGGCAGGAGGAGAAGGGCATGACAGAGGATGAGATAGCTGGATGGCATCACCGACCCAATGGACATGAGTTTGAGTAAACTCCAAAAGTTGGCAATGGACAGGGAGGCCTGGTGTGCTGCAGTCCATGGGGTCGCGAGGAGTCGGACACGACTGAGCGACTGAACTGAACTGAAAGCAAACTAAGCCAAAATCGAAATTTGTTTACTAAGGGCTATCTCTAAACACATCAACACTAGGTGGCAGCATTACAAGGAAAGCTTAAAAAAAAAAAAATCACAACAGTCCTAATTATGCTTTAATAGTGAAGTCACTCAGTTGTGTCCAACTCTCTGGGATCCCATGGACTGTAGCCTACCAGGCTCCTCCGTCCATGGGATTTTCCAGGCAAGAGTACTGGAGTGGGTTGCCATTTCCTTCTCCAGGGGATCTTCCTGACCCAGGGATTGAACCCAGGTCTCCCACATTGCAGGCAGATGCTTTACCATCTGAGCCACCAATATAATTTTAATTGGTCTTATATGGGTTATATATTTTTTAAAATTCTCATGGAATTAAAATTTAATTATTTAAACCTTAATATTCTCATATGTGCCTGGCATTGTTCTAGATATGAAAATGCAAAGGCAAAAACAAACTCAACCTATGGTGAATTTTCTGGTGCACTTAACCATAGTACTTAAGAAATTATGTGGCAGGTGCAGTGATAGTAATACTACAGGAATTAGAGGAACCACCCCTGTCCATGATAAGGAATCATGGGGATGAGGGACAGCTTCTTATAGGAGACTTATGAGTTGAGTATAGAAGAGAGTCAGAGAGAGTAAATTATTTGGGGAAGAAAAAGCAAAGACAGAGATAAGAAAATGCTTGACATTGTACAGGCAGGCTAGTGGGGAGGTAAGGCTGCAGAAGTAGGCAGGAGAATCAGATTAATGAGAGCTTTTGGTTTCCCTAGCGGCTCAGACGGTAAAGCGTCTGTCTGCAACGCAGGAGACCCAGGTTCAATCCCTAGGTTGGGAAGATCCCCTGGAGAAGGAAATGGCAGCCCACTCCAGTATTCTTGCCTGGAAAATCCCATGGGTCGCGGAGCCTGGTAGGCTACCGTCCATGGGGTCGCAAAGAGTCAGACATGACTGAGTGACTTCACTTTCATTTTTGTATATCATGTTAAGGAGCTTTGATTTAATCAGATGTCAATCAGTGCTTCTCAATCTGAGTTGAGGTACCACTATCACTAAGGGACAAAGGATGTCAAAATATAACAACATGGTTTCCTAGAAGGTCATTTTTATTCATATTTGAGGGAGAAAGGTAAAGTTAATTTAACATTAGCTTTTTATACCAAAAGGGGGAGGAGTGATCAGGAAAATTTAACCAAAAAGTGTTTGTAATGGACTATAAACCTATAATCTAAACCAACTATGCAGTACACAATTCATTTGTTCTAAGTATCATGGGGCAGGAACTATTTAATATTAAGCTTCATTTCTACCTCAATATGTTATTGTGCCACAAACATAGTAGCTACTCAAATGTTTGAATGATTACAAATGGAAATTAGTACAATTAATAATAGTTATTTGTGGGATATTTTAGATGTAAGAAATCTGATATGTTAGAATTCCTCAATAATGAGCAAAATTTTTTCCACGTTGGTTCTTAATGGGTATAGCTGTGAGAAGTTCTGAAAAGAGTAACCAGAAAACATCTATCTCCTGGTCAGACTCAAAATCTTACTTGGTTGGTCTCTAAGCAGGCTGCTTTTAGCTCTCTATCACAACCATTTTGCTAACTTTCTGATATAACCAGAAGGGCAGTGTCACTCCCTTTCATTATCATTCTAACTCCATCACTTTCCTTTCTTCCCAACCCACCCCTATACTTTATATATTGAGTTCAAAAACATAAAAATAGTTTCTAAAGAAGGATGGGCAATATCTGTTCTATCATGCATTGATATAAATACTGGCACCAAACACCATAAAATATGTCTTAGCATTTCTGTCTTCATTTTTCTTAAAGTTAACCCCAGTGGTAAAGCAGTCACTATGTGCACTAGGCACTCAACAAACTCTTATAATCCTTACCACAGCCTTCTGAAGCATGACCCTATTTGGAGAAGGAAATGGCAACCCACTTTAGTACTCTCACCTGGAAAATCCCATGGACGGAGGAGGCTGGTGGGCTACAGTCCATGGGGTTGCAAAGAGTCAGACATGACTGAGCAACTTCCCTTTCTTGTCTTTCTTTCTTATTTAACAGATAAGGAAGATGAGATTTAAAACAGCTAAGTTCTAACACCCAGGCCACACTATAAGTACCAGGACTACAAGCCAGGATTGAATCAAGAATGATGTGATTCCAAAGCCAGTGCTTTGTCATATTTTCCCACCCAGTAGGAGAAGGCAATGGGGCCCACTCCAGTACTCTTGCCTGGAAAATCCCATGGACGGAGGAGCCTGGTAGGCTGTAGTCCATGGGGTCGCTAAGAGTCGGACACGACTGAGTGACTTCACTTTGACTTTTCACTTTCTTGCTTTGGAGAAGGAAATGGCAATCCACTCCAGTGTTTTTGCCTGGAGAATTCCAGGTACGGGGGAGCCTGGTGGGCTGCCATCTATGGGGTCACACAGAGTCGGACACAACTAAAGTGACTTAGCTCAGCTTAGGATAGGGCTTAAAATCAATTTTCTTGTATAATGTTCAATTTTAAGATAATACAAATACATGTATTATACTGTGACAAACTGATGCTCAAAGAAAAGTAGAAATGTGTCTAAGATCATCTGGATATAGGCAGCAAAGTCAGCATTTAGTAGTCTAGTTACAAAACCTATGCCTTCAGCCACTATGTTACAGTTTTACAGTAAAAAATGGGACAAGCAAGCAAATAATTACAAAACAGAAAAAAGGCTATGACAGACCACATATAAGGAACAGTGGCTTTTTTAAGTTTGTGTTTGGAGTTAAGAAAACTATCACTGTACTAAGACAACAAAATAGCATGTGGAGTTCTCTGGAAGTAGGACATTAAGGGCCACATCAGAAGGGTCTTCCCACCCTCCTGATTAATTTGGGGAAATCAGGAACGTCCTTGGCAGTCCAATGGTAAAGAACTCACCATCCAAAGCAGGGACACGGGTTTGATCCCTGGTCACATCCCACATGCCACAGGGCAACTAAGCCTACATACACGAGAAGGCCGTGCACCTCAACAAAGGCCTAGCAGTCAAAAATAAAAGTCTCCTCAAAAAAAAAAAGAACAAATTGGGGGGAGAAGTCAGCAGGGGCCAGATCATAAACATCTTTCCTTGCCACGCTAAGAAGTTTAGATTTATTAAACAGGTCTATTTTTCTTTCAGCTTTTCAAAACGCATGTCTTCTTTTGATAAATAAAAATCTCCTACCCTTCTAATATTTTTTATAAACAAAAGTTTGTGTGTGAAGATGAAGGGAAGCAATGAGGCATTTTCACAAGACGTGATCTGATTTCCACATTAGGAAGTTCACTTCTTGGAAACCAGGATGAGATTAAAAGGGCACAAATCTGTTGGCAGAGATGCAGTTAGGAGACTTAAATGGCAACAGTTCAAGCCAAAGGTAATAATGAGCTGAAGAACTCAATGGCAGGAAAGCAAGAGTGGAAGGAGGGAATGGAGGAGACATACATAGTAAATCTATTAAGATTTTGAAACAGAATGTAGATCAGTGAGCAAAAGAAAAGTTAAGGATGACTTTCCAATTTTTGCTGGAGTTATATGTCTACACTGGTATATTAATCATGACAGGTATTGTAAGAGGAAAAACTGTTTCTGAAGTTGTTTTGGGATAGGAGTGGTTCAGTCAGATATGGAAATATTTAGTTTATAATACAGAAGAATATGTATCTAGATAAAAATATCAAATTGGCAATTAAGTAGAAATAGTTATGGATAGAAATCTGCAAAACAGCACCATCAGCAAGGATAAAGCTGCTCAGGAAAAATATGTAGGATGAGGAGATGACCAAAGGCTTTCCTTTCTAGTCCACAACCAGAAGTAATCCTTCCTCAAATTATGTATTGTATGTCTCTGAAATATATTTATTTTTTTCTTTAAATAAATTAGAACACCTAAAGGAAAAAAAACCTCATCTTAATAATCACTGGATAGCACCTGCTAGAGTAAGTATGCATGGTACACAGTAAATATTCAATAAATGTGGTTTAATTAATCTATAAAGTTAATCTTACAAAATTCTAGGATGTATGATTGTATTCAACTTAAGTGGAAGGAAGCCTACACACCACAACTAGAGAACTAGATTTATTAAAGAGGTCTATTTTTCTTCCAGCTTTCAGTCTTCACTATAGTCAACAGTTAAAACAATTTTGTGGACTAATTAAAAATTTCAAGTTATATTTTCACTTACCTTTCATTACAAAATTCTAGGATGTATGATTGTATTCAACTTAAGTGGAAGGAAGCCTACACACCACAACTAGAGAACTAGATTTATTAAAGAGGTCTATTTTTCTTCCAGCTTTCAGTCTTCACTATAGTCAACAGTTAAAACAATTTTGTGGACTAATTAAAAATTTCAAGTTATATTTTCACTTACCTTTCATCACAATAAGAAAATTTCATATCCAGACTGTGACGACTGAGAAAAGTCTTGCTGTCTAAAGGAATTTCAATATTTGATGGATGAGGAATGGGTTCACAAATCAGCACCAAGCACGTCATCGGTGGTTTCTTATACCCACACTGAGATTGGTTACTGTTGGTATCGTATACATGAATATGGCCTGTGCAGTGAAGTACCTGAGTATGAAGAAAAACAAAGCAGTTTTTTAAAAAAACTTATGCTAGTAAAAAACAAAACGCAGAGACAGTTGAGTCTGACATGGCAAGTAAGCTTTGATAAAATTTACTATCATTAGTAGATCACTATATTTTTGAAAATCAGTGTTTTTCTCTACACTACCACCCTAAGATTAGTCTTTGAAAAAATTTCCCTTCACACAACTCTGAGCTTGTTTTTCATTTATCTGGCCACTATACCTGTTTGATGGTTATTTCTTGCTCTGATGACGATGTTTCAAAACTGAGCAAAGAAATGATACAACAATAAATAAAATATTAATGTGTATCAAGATTCAAACACTGGGTAGTTGGCAAAGCCAAATGTGCACATAACTTAAGTTCATGCCTCTTAACTGATGAATTACTAAACTTTTTTGGATATCAAATCTATAAACACAAAGGAACAATAAGTTTTCCCTCACAGTTCTAATGCTGTCTTAATACTAGTAATGTCAAGATGCATTCGGAGAAGGCAATGGCAACCCACTCCAGTACTTTTGTTTGGAAAATCCCATGGACGGAGGAGCCTGGTGGGCTGCAGTCCATGGGGTCGCGAAGAGTCGGACACAACTAAGCGACTTCACTTTCACTTTTCACTTTCATGCACTGGAGAAGGAAATGGCAACCCACTCCAGTGTTCTTGCCTGGAGAATTCCAGGGACAGAGGAGCCTGGTGGGCTGCCGTCTATGGGGTCGCACAGAGTCGGACACGACTGAAGCGACTTAGCAGCAGCAGCAAGATGCGTTAATTTATCTAGAAATCAGCTGCATTCACAGATCATTTTTATACTTACTTTCCATGTTGCAGATTTTATGTTCATAGTTCTCCCCCGGCTAGTTAGGGTACACTTCATTCTGAGAAAAAAGCTCCGCTGTGTATTTTGCTCTTTACCCTTTTTCACAAGGCCTTATGAAAACATGAAATAAAATTTAAAAACATAATTAATTACACAAATTTGTTACAGCAGAAGTAGCACAGTGCCCAGTACTTAGGTGCTATTCAATGGAAAGTCTCAATATGAGAACAACGCTTCACACCTGCTTTGCTCACCCCAATACAGCCAAGGGGTTTCATGCACTTGTAGTAAGTAGCGGGTTCACAATAGCAGTGATTCCCCGAGATGGTGAGATGAGAATAACACTTAATCATTGCACATTCAAGCCATTCGAGTTGGCCAGATTACAAAGAAATATAAACACGGTATGAATTTGCTCCCTAACTGTGTTATCAGTGCATAAAGCACACCCCCGTCCCCAAAAAAAGAACTTAAGCAAACTCCTCCAAACTTTTACTAGATGTGTTAGCTCAATTTATAACATTCTGTATATTTATAGAACTTTTAAAATATAAAATTTCTTTTTAATACCAAATAACATTTTTATATATCTGATTTTTCTAAAATCTTCCTGTAAAGCAAGGAGGAAATTATCTCTACTTTGTTACTAGGGGGAAAAAAAACCTATTAAATGACTTTTCAAAGCAAAGTTAGAATTAAACAACCTGAAGTGTATTTACTCCCATTCTAAGCCTCAATAACTAATAAAATGAGATTACACTCAACTAACAAAGAGCAACTTGATTTCTTCTCTTCATTGATCAGTCTGATTCAAGCCAAGTACTTCATTCAAATATTTATTATTCAGGATCTGGACTGGATATTTCAGGCAATATAAAGATGAACAAGACACAATGCCTGTCCTGAAGAAGTTAAAAATTGAGTAGATGTAGTGACGTCAGTGACAATAACACAATGTAAAGTAAATGCTCAAGACTTACAAGAACACTTTATAAAAGTACAAAGAGAGATCAGGAGATAACTTTAAGTTAAGGGGAAATCAAAAAGTCCTTCTCAGAAAAAGAGACATTAGAATTTCAGTAAGTAGAGATGAGTAACAACATTTGGGCAGAAGGAAGAGCGAAAAATATAGAGGTGAGAAAAAACATCACACATTTGGGGAACAGTGTGCATAATTCAGTTTGACTCTAATATAAAGTATATACAGAAGAGTAATCAAAGTTAGAAGGGATGGTTAAGGCTATAACTAGAGAGGGCCATGGGTGCCACAATTAGATCAGTCTTAAATATACAAATGCAGCTTCCCCAAAATTTTGAGTTGGGAAGCAAAATAGCAACCTAAGGAACATTAATATAGCAGCAATATATGTGTGTTAGAATATAATGATGGTAACGAGGGGCTGAGCAGCAGGCAGTAGAAGTGAAAAAAAGGCTGACAAAAGACAAATGAAGAGGTAGAATCTATAAAAACTTGGAAGATTAATGGAAATAAGGGAAAAGAGAACTTAAAAAAAAAGATCTGGAGATTTTAAGGCTAATATATTGAAAGAGTCAAGTCAAAAAGAAAACATTTAAATTTAGGCTTGCATAGCTAGAAATACTGGACTCTGGAGAAAGAAGAGTTCTAGTTCATACTCAGAATTATGGAACATAGGCAAGTTGGGACAGTCTTGGTGCTGATACAAGTGATTCAGGTTTACTTAAATAGGACTGAATTTGCCCTCCCTAGAAGCAATTGAAAGTAAATGTTAAAAAGATGCGACAAGAACAATAATGGCCTTGGTGATGGTATAGGAGTGTGTGTAGGGGACGGGTTGGGGCGGGGGGGAGAGGGGCAGGGAAAGGGTCCTTGTGGTAGCAGCAGAGATCCACATGTAAAGTCTCTGAGGTATTTTCAGTCCTTCATAATCTAAACTTGAATTAGACTGCCCAATGGAAACCTAAAGCATTTCAACTGGGACATGAAGATAAATTTAACACTAAGGTAAGTGAAAACTACTAGCATTTTCTTAATAAAAAAATTTTTAAACAACTAAGTTTTCAGCTCTATAAAAATAAATACTTTACAATAATTTAATGAACTCTAAATTCTATTTAGAATTTAAATGAAATAGGACTATGCTGTATAAGCATACCATAGGCTCTTAGTGTATCATTAAAATGTCCTGTACTGTAGCAGCCCTACTTTGCTAAAGGTGAAAGTCTGCATTTTTGTTTCCCAACAAAATATCAGAAATTCACTAACCACCATTAGGAATTATTTTTTTAAGTTCATAATTAAATCACAAATCTATTACAATAAGAGTAGTACATGTGCTTTAACAAAAGCATTTGGTTAAAAACATACATCTAAGCTCTAATAAGTATACTAGATCTGATTTAGAATAATGCATTAGCATCATCACCAAACCAAAATAAGACTTCCAAATATCTATGCATTTATAGTCTAGAACAAGGGAAGCAATAAACTGCCAATACAAACGTCAAAGTATAAACACTAGAAGTTATATACTAAACTCATCAACAATCCACTTAAGTCCTTGCTCAGAGTATATTTACTCCTCCTTTACACAAAATTCTAAAAAGTATGCATTTGCTTTCCCAAGTTCACAGTAAACACACAACATGAAATTAAAAGAAGAGGGCTCCAAGGTAAGAAATGGCAGTAGGAATGTATTGAGAGTTGGTGAACACGGAAAGAGCTCTAAAGTACTAAGGAGTATGGACTTGAACCACTCTACCTTAGTTTAACGCTCACTGTAGTAACCAAATAATCTTTGGCAAGTTACTCAGTAACTCTGTAACTCAGTTTCCTCTGTAGAATAGAAATTGTAACTTCATAGGGTTTTTAAAGGAGTAAAAGCACAAAAAAATGCAGAAAACAGTGTCCTGGCACAGATAATCTCTAAATAAAAGTTAACTTTTAGTAGAAATGAGATGAGCTTTAAAACAAAAACCATAAAAAATGACTGACAATAATCAATGAGGTTTAATGTAGAAACAAACAAACATATACTTAAATGGGAGACCTACAAAGAACAACTGCAGAGCACAGTGACAAATTTTCAGTGTGGTAACTTTGAGTCGTGAAAGAAAGATCAAATTATGATCCATATACTCTGCTTAAGGCACAGTTATGAAAAGACTTTATTTGCTAAGATTTGTAATGCACAAAGTACTTTTTTCCCAAATCTTGGAACATTTGATTATTTTTAACAATTCATTCCTAAAAGTTAAAGGTCCTAGTAGGTCTTTTTTACAGAGATGGGAATACCAGATCATCTTACCTGTCTCCTGAGAAACCTGTATGCAGATCAAGAAGCAAGTTAGAACCTTACATGGAAGAACTGACTGGTTCAAAATTGGGAAAGGAATACCTCAAGGCTGTATATTGTCACCCTATTTATTTAACTTATATGCAGAGTACATTATGTGAAATGCCAGGCTTGATGAATCATAAACTGGAATCAAGATTGCTGGGAGAAATACCAACAACCTCAGATATGTAGATGATACCACTCTAATGGCAGAAAGTAAAGAAGAACTAAAGAGACTCTTGATGAGGGTGAAGAGGAAAACAAAAAGGCTGGCTTAAAAACTCAACATTCTAAAAATTAAGATCATGGCATCCAGGCCCATCACTTCATGGCAAATAGAAGGGGAAAAGGTGGAAACAGTGACTGATTTTCTCTTCTTGGACTGCAAAATCACTGTGGACAATAACTGCAGCCATGAAATTAGAAGATGCCTGTTTCTTGGAAGGAAAGCTATGACAAACCTAGACAGCATATTAAAAAGCAAAGACATCACTTTGTCGACCAAAGTCCATATAGTCAAAGCTATGGTTTCTCCAGTAGTCATGTAAAGATGTGAGAGTTGGACCATAAAGAAGGCTGAGTGTTGAAGAATTGATGCTTTTGAACTGTGGTGCTGGAGAAGATTCTTGAGAGTCTCTTGGACAGCAAGGAGGTCAAGCCAGTCAATCCTAAAGGAAATCGACCCTGAATATTCACTGGAAGAACTAATGCTGAAGCTCCAATACTTTAGCCACCCGATGCGAGGAGCATACTCATTGGAAAAGACTGTGATGTTGGAAACGATAGAAGGCAGGAGGAGAAGGGGACAACAGAGAAAGAGATGGTTGGATGGCATCACTGACTCAATGGACACGAGTTGGAGCAAACTCAGGGAGATAGTGAAAGACAATCTGGAGTGCTGCAATCCATGGGGTCACAAACAGTTGGACACGACTTAGCAACTCAACAACAACAACAAAAAATGCAAGGGCATCCGTAATATAATACTTTGTAACTGAACTATATAGTCTTCAATTATTATGAACAATCTAAGGGGTCAAATAAGCAGTTATGTTTTAAAATTTGGTTAACTTTTTCTTGGGCATTCGGAAGCTTGAACCCAAACTGGCACCTTAACTTTAATATTAAACTATGTAAAATCCTATTATTTGTATGACTGACTTCCTTGCCTTAATGTTAATATTAAATTAACTTACTTGGTCCTGATTTTTATTTATTTTTCCATTTTATTTTATCAAGTCTTATATCTCTATAATTATTTACAGAATTAGATGGGCTTTTTTCAAAACGTAGGTATTTTTATGAAATTCCTAAAAAATAGAATAACAGATATAACAAAGAACAGAGTAACATTTTATTAAACATGAAATGAAGTTTTGCCTTAGGTTAGTACAATAGCAAAATTTTAAGATTAGTGATAGTATCCAATTAAGTAAAATCACCTGTCACAATAAATCAAACAAAAAACTTCTTCTCACCATTTCTGTGTGTAAGCATTTCTCTCATTTCCTCGTGGTCACATGGATGAGTAAAATCAAACACACTGTGTCCAGTTAGTTCAAACTGTAAAAATAAACACATTTAAAAAATTAGACCTGTAACACAATCATAAACACATACAGAACAGCTCTTAATATGTGGGCATTTTACCTGAGTTAATCCCATGTATTTGTTCACATTATCAGAAATGTAAATCATGTCACCATCATCTGTGAGAACCATAACAAAACCATCCAAGGCTTTCAAATAAAAGCAATTCATCTGTGCCTTCATTTCATCTTCAATATCCAAATCACCTAAAAAAGGCACAAGAAGAAAAAATGGTTAAAATTTTATACTTAAATGATAGGAACAGAGACTAAATTTAGATTTGCCAGCTGCTTTTAATGATTATTTAAAGTAATGAAGCAAGACAAACCACTGAAAAGAGAAGAGTCATGTCATTAAAAGTAAGATAAATATAGGTAGGTAGGTAAGTATGGCAAGAGTAAAAGAGGGGGAGGGAGGCCAATATCTTAACATTCCTGACTGAAGCTTTAAAAGCAGGTAATAAAAAGGATATCATGTTAAAGAAGTGAGAGTATGACCACCTTCTAAAAGTAATTTCCAATTTACTTTTGATTTCTAATTTTTAGACCTATCGTGTCCTTGTAAAACAACTCACCAGCATCCAGAAGTTTCCTCACACGCAAATAGCTGATGGTGAGCCTCATAACAGAAGCCTTATCAAGATGCGAGCTTACATTATGGGGGAGTGGCAACTGATGAGCAAGCTCATAAAAAACTTCAGACTCTTTACTTCGACGAGATCTGGCTGCATCTCTAGACTTCTCTTTTCGACGTTCAGAACTTATCCTATTTAACCAAAAAGGAGCAGGAGAGGAAAAAAAGACAAATTAAAACGTCAGTTTGCCTTTGCTTGAATAAAATTCATTTTACATTTTTCTTACCACGAAAAGATTAGAAGATGCCACGTAACTGTATAAAGATTTATTCTACTACATAAATGTATTTTTCAAGACAGCTATACAATTTTTTGGATTACTATAGACAAAAGGAACTCTCACAAGAAGTCCAAGATAAAGCTCTTCATCTCTCCAAACCAAGTGTTTCCTCCCTGGCACATCAAATTGGACTGGATGTTTTTGATTTGGTCAAAACCTTACAAGTAGCCTGTATATCTAAAGCTGTACTTTCACAGCCATTCACAAGTAGTCTTAGAGCTTTCTTACTCTCTCCCCTACCACACGAGCAATACAGACTATAAGCTCTAGGAATTTACATTAGCATCTATAATCAGCTACTGTTTTCAGGTTGCTTACTCCCTTAGCAGTCCCTTATCTTTTCTGACACAAAAGGTACCAAATAAATGCAGGGGTATGGGAAAAAAAAAAGATGTGGCACAATACTAAAAATTTAAGAGAACAGGCCAAGAAAGATTACTGGTGAAGATGCATGCATGTGTGCTCAGTCGTGTCCGACTCTTTGTGACCCCATGGACTGTAGCCCACCAGGCTCCTCTGACCATGGGATTTTTCCAGGCAAGAATATTGGAGTGAGTTGCCATTTCCTTCTCCATGGGATCTTCCCGACCCAGGAATCAAACTTGAGTCTCCTGCATTGGCAGGTGGATTCTGTACCACTGAGCCACCTGGGAAACCCAAGAAAATTACTGAGGGTGTCAATATAATTATGTATCTTTAGGCAACTCTTCCAAGAATAAAACCAGTTAGAAAGATTTTCGTAAGTCATCCAAGCAGAACCATCTTTCTTTGCATCACTGTAGCATTATCTATTCCTCCTGACCCAGCTGAAGGTAGACAAGGCTAACCTGGTTCTGGCCTTAGCTGCTTCTTTAGTAGCTATTGTTTATTAATACCTACTACATGTCAAATATTATCCTGTACTACTTCTCTCAAAACAATCTGTAAATAGATTAAATATTATCCCTATTTTATATATTAGGAATCTGGGATTCATTAGGTTAAAAATAGCCATGCTGTAGCACACAGGATTTGAATGTAGGTGTTTTCTTATTTACTTTTCTGCTCTTCCACAAGGCTTTATCTTCTTAATGCAAAATGTGGCTTCTACCTCAAATAGCTGCTCTCCTATGACCCTCAACCTAATCCAATTAAGTCAATTATTTATTAAATGTTGAAAATAACCATTACCATTTACTAAGCACTGAGCAGTATGTTAAGGATCTTCCCAGCATTATTTCAGTTAATCTTCCTTATATTCTACGAACTAAGTACATAATTGCTTCCAGGTAAATCTCTTCGCCCTCCAGCAATCTGCAAAGCTACAAAGATTCAATCACAGAAGTAACATGCCCAAAAACAAGCAAGGTCCTCCTCAGAGTATGCTCCTGTTAAGCTGTATAATAAAAAGCGAAATTCTAGCATCTGCCTTGTGACAACAGTGGTGATAGTTTTAGCACTTGCTCAAGTTTGTGTGCTCATCTGACTTTTACACGTTCATAAGGCATGTGAATATTTGCTATTATTAGTAAGTGAACTTTGATAGAAAAAGTTCAATTCAAGCATCTAGATCAATTTAACTTGAGTATCTAGAGATTTAAGGTGAGCTATTAAAAAATATTACTACTTATAACTTGGTATTTGTGAATCAGGATTATCTCAATGCTGTAGAATTTTTTTAAAAAAACACAAAAATATATTACATGCTTAGGCTAACATGAAAATCTGACAATGTCCTCAGTCTAAAACTTCATTTTTTTATTTGCATTCACTGTTCTCATTGACTTTAAGTAGATGTTTTAAATGTACAATAATAAAAGTTTAACATCTCAGATACTGCTTCTCTCACTTCTTTACACTTATGGATTGGCAGGTAAGAGGCAGAAATGGCAGTGGGAAACAGATTCCTATCTGGTTCAAGTAAAATCAACAACAACAACAAAAGAGTGATAATCAATGATCTTATGATAAACATGGATATTGGTTCAAATGCCATATTTAGTCCAGGTAATCAGAATTTTACCAGAAACTTCCATCAGATTTACTAAGCCCTCTTTCATTTAATTACTCAACCAAATCTAAGCTACCAACAAATTACTGCCCAACTGAAATACTTGGTGAAAAACAAATCCTTATATTACATATTATATGCTTTTAAAGGGCATCTGATCAAGCTAACCATCATGATGCATTATCTCCATACTTTTAGAAATATTTGTATTGTTCAGAACTTTGAAGATAATGATTGTCCAAGATATGGCAACTAAGTTTATAAGACAAATCCATTACAAATGACAGTTTGGAAAAAACATTTAAAGGACAACGTATAAGCTAGTGAAGACTGTGAGAACAGGAATTTGAGCATTAGCCAAGTTTTTAGAAAAAAAAAAAAATAAGCCTTATCAAAAAAGTAATATGATACCTCAAGAGTTGACAAACCTAAGTTAGATGAAGAAGGTGATGAAAATCAGTATATCTTCTATTCATAATCAATCTAGACATAAAGCAATCAGGAGACCTGTAATAAAGATTTAATGAAGAAATTTATCTGGTGTTTTTCACATGTGACTATAGGAGCTCTTAAAACATTTCTCAGGTTAAAACTAAAACTTCCAAAACTCTTAATAAAGTTTCAGCATCTGAACTGCCCAGTTTCTTGTCTACTCACAGGAAGGCTCTTTTTATCAGGTCATACCTCATAGAATTATAGTACTTCTGGTAGAACATGGAGTCTAGGTTCCACAAAGGAGAATCCTGTACTATTTACTTACTTATTCTTAGATGGCACAATACAACTTTTGTAGACCAGAACAGGCAGATTTTTAGCATGCAAATAAGGGCACCGTTTTTCTCTAAATTATAAATTCCATCTATGTTGTTTTTATTAAGTACAGATCAAGTAAAGTTCTGCCATTAATATGTCTGCATAAGGTGCCATTCATAATCTGATAGTCATGCTAGAAATCAGTCAAGAGTACAGTAAAAATTCGGTCTTTTGAATAGTTTGCTTGCCCATTTCCATGACCATTTTAGAATCAATGTTTGAGTAAACCAGCAATACAGCTCAATCTTTGTGATACTCTAGTTTTCACATACTTATTATTTCATTATTTCATTATTATTTAACATACAGTACTGGACAAAAAGCTTACAGTTATACCTTCATATGATTTTGTATAGGAAATACATTTATAGCTACAGTCTTATTCAGTTTCTTGTGTACAGAGTTCATGAATAAGCAGTAGCCATTTTACAGAGAATGACAATTATTCTTCGGATTAGTAAGAATAAAAAATAATTGCATATGTTCATTCATCTGTATTGTCTACTAATTGCACAAGAAAGGCCTGTTGGCATTCCTAATTGTAAATGACTTTAAGAACTGAAGTTAGATCATAATCATTCAAAATGTTAACAGATGATCAGACATTTCTAATAAAGTTAATGTATAAATTTCTTAAAAATCAACTCTATTATTTGCTGCTTTAAATATTCTTTCTGACCTTGAAGGTACAAGTTGTTGTTTTGCACTTCTTGTGTAAGTATTTATATAAGATAGACATTCTGAAGTGAAATTCCATGATCTAAAGGATGTGGCATTTAAATTATCCTTTCCAAAACAGTCTGTTTCCATTTTTTTGTCTCTGCCAAACCACGAATGTGTGCATTTATTTGCCCATGTTTTCTGGGCATATTATTTCTGCGCATAATATATCAATATTATGGATCTTTTTTATCATTCTAATTTTTGCCAAGCTGTTAGGTAAAAATTGTGTATCTCACTGTTTTCACTGCCCAGTACTTCTTCATGTCTCCTCAGGTCAGAGGAAATACCAAGGAAATTTTCATTCTTTAGTTGGCATTTTGGCCTGCAGCTTTGAGTCTAAACATCTATACATGGTACATACTACGTACACATTGGTATTCTAAACGTTTTTCAACTATTAACTTATTTAACTTATTTAAACCTATATGCAGGTCAGGAAGCAACAGTTAGAACAGGACATGGAACAGACTGGTTCCAAATAGGAAAAGGAGTACACCAAGGCTGTATATTGTCACCCTGCTTATTTAACTTCTATGCAGAGTACATCATGAGAAACACTGGGCTGGAAGAAGCACAAGCTGGAATCAAGATTGCTGGAAGAAATATTAATAACCTCAGATATGCAGATGACACCACCCTTATGGCAGAAAGTGAAGAGGAACTAAAAAGCCTCTTGATGAAAGTGAAAGAGAGTGAAAAAGTTGGCTTAAAGCTCAACATTCAGAAAACGAAGATCATGGCATCTGGTCCCATCACTTCATGGGAAATAGATGAGGAAACAGTGTCAGACTTTATTTTGGGGGGCTCCAAAATCACTGCAGATGGTGATTGCAGCCATGAAATTAAAAGACGCTTACTCCTTGGAAGGAAAGTTATGACCAACCTAGATAGCATATACAAAAGCAGAGACATTACTTTGCCAACAAAGGTCCATCTAGTCAAGGCTATGGTTTTTCCAGTGGTCATGTATGGATGTGAGCGTTGGACTGTGAAGAAAGCTGAGCACCAAAGAATTGATGCTTTTGAACTGTGGTGTTGGAGAAGACTCTTGAGAGTCCCTTGGACTGCAAGGAGATCCAACCAGTCCATTCTAAAGGAGATCAGTCCTGGGTGTTGTTTGGAAGGAATGATGCTAAAGCTGAAACTCCAATACTTTGGCCACCTCATGCGAAGAGTTGACTCATTGGAAAAAGACTGATGCTGGGAGGAATTGGGGGCAGGAGGAGAAGGGGACGACAGAGGATGAGATGGCTGGATGGCATCACCGACTCAATGGACGTGAGTTTGAGTGAACTCTGGGAGTTGGTGATGGACAGGGAGGCCTGGCGTGCTGCAATTCATGAGGTCGCAAAGAGTTGGACACGACTGAGCAACTGAACTGAACTTAAATTATTATATCATCACTGTATTACAGATAATGGAACGTGAACAGTTTACCCAAGTTTACGTAGTTAATAAATGGTAAGCCTGTATTCAAATAAGCAGTCTGACTCTAGAAACCATGGTATTAAATAACACTAGACTATGCTGCCTCTCAGAAACTTATTTTAATTACCAAGATAAGTACTTATAAGTCCAGACCATTATTATAAAGTTCAAAATTGGTTTCCTTCACATCTCCAAAGACATAAAGGGGAGGTACAGGGATTGGCTTTGGAATTTAGAACCTGATCCTCAACTATTCAGAGGAACTCTTTTCTGGAGTCTGCTTGTAAATCCAAACTTCTAATCGAAAGGCAAGGCCTCTTTCTGCCCCACTAACTACCTCTTAAAGCAAAACAACTTTTAATTGGTACTGCCAACCACTAAGGGGAGAGAATCAGTTATCCAATCTACCTCATATACTCTCACTAGACTTTATTTTTAATTTGTACAAAGGAGTATCTCTGTACTTAATTTGAATATCTTGTTGGTGTTTTATTTGCATAACATTCAGCTCCCCAAAGTAAAACCAATCTGCATACATACTTCAGGAGATCTGGCCAGGCATAAGCCAATTTCCAAGATACCTTATTTACATAAAGTACCATGAGAGAAAAGATGTAGAGAATCCCCCCCGCCACCAAACACTTACTGAGCACTTACTATGTGCTAGGCACTGTGTACTGCTTTCACATACATACAATGCTTTCATTATATGTATTTAATTGTCATAATATTTTAGAGAACCAAAACACTAGATGGGAAGTGACCTTCCTGAACCTCAGAATAAACTTCATTCAAGAACTATTAATTCAACAAATATTTATTGAATATATATCAAGTACTATGCACTGTGTAGGAACTCGGAATATAGTGATAAGCAGAAGAGAACTCATGGAACATAGCCAGCCTCCCCCTTAGTCTACTAAAGTAGTTACTTAATGCAATATTCGCAAATGCCAGTCAAGGAGCATTGTAATTACCTGGGAAAGTCAACATTTCAAACTTCTGGGCTCTATCTTTGTAAATCTGATTCAGTAGATCTGAAGTAGAGCCCCCAAATCTGGGTTTTTTTAAACTCCCAGAATGTGCATTATACACAGTGAAATTTAGGAATCATTGACTGAACTAATCTTCACTGTCACATTCATTTAATGTTGCCCTCAAATTACTACCTCAATGATACTTTCAAAGTAAGAGCTCTGATATTATGTCCTTAAAATCCCATCAAATGTACACTTCACAAAGTCTAATTATTCAGGTGAAACCTTCCTTTAACTAGTTTTCCTGCCCATCTCTTCATCCTCATCATTTCCCACATTTCTTCAGCCACAGTGTAGTTACTCAGAAGCATAATACCTTATTCATTTCTGGCTCACTACTCTACTCTCTCTGCTGAGGTATCCTTCTCAATATGTAACTTGGTAAATTTATGTGAGAAACTCAAAATTCAATTCCATCATCATTTTGTCTCTGCATTCTGTCTTTCAAAACTGCTCCTCTCCCCTAGATCTGACCATTCTGGTTATTTAAATAGTCCCTTAACGGAGAAGGCAATGGCACCCCACTCCAGTACTCTTGCCTGGAAAATCCCATGGATGGAGGAGCCTGGTAGGCTGTAGTCCATGGGGTCGCTAAGAGTCGGACACGACTGAGTGACTTCCTTTTCACTTTTCACTTTCATGCATTGGAGAAGGAAATGGCAACCCATTCCAGTGTTTTTGCCTGGAGAATCCCAGGGACAGCAGAGCCTGGTGGGCTTCCGTCTATGGGGTCGCACAGAGTTGGACACGACTGAAGTGACTTAGCAGCAGCAGCATAGTCCCTTAAAGCTTCTTGGAGGCAGGAAACTGCCTCATTCATTTGTGTTCTTAGTAGGCAATGTGCACAAGTGGCTTTAGTACTTTGCCCAAATCTGCTATTTGATTTGACTTCAGCACTGAATTTGTGCTTTACCAGCACTCCTATGATCCTATAGATTACAATCATAATTAAACAGCATAACAATGTCAGCACTATGAACAAGGCATACTATTGGGATTTACTGTGATTATCCAGATATGCACTTTCAAATATAAGTAAGCATACTACACATAACTTAGAATGGGGGAAAAAGCTAAAAAAAAAAAAAAAAAAAATTCACTAAGCAGTATTAACAGTGAATAGCACCAATATCATCACCAAGGAAGAGTAAGTGATCTCAACAGAGGAGAGATTTAGAGCACAGGCAGAGAGCTGAGAAACTAGAATACCAACTTGCTAAAAAGAAACTTGAAGTTTAAGATTACTTCCCTTATCACTGCAATCTATGTCAGGAAAATGCATGACATATAGTTAATGTTAACCACTTAAATCAACACCTTTATCACATTTATTTTATGTCATCCTAGGCCATCTGGAAACATGATAGCTGATTCACTTTGTTTTCTATATAATCTTTTCCAAGAGAGTCTTGTAATTATTATAATTCATGAAAATTTTCATTAAGTTGATTTCTAACCTCGTTTCCCCCCCCCCACCAAGGGAGGGTTACCCTTAGACAAGTATTTTGTATTTATTATTAAAAGTATTCTTATTATTCCTGGAGGAATAAATGGCTACCCACTCCAGTGTTCTTGCCTGGAGAATCCCAGGGACGGCGGAGCCTGGTAGGGTAGCACAGAGTCGGACACGACTGAAGTGACTTAGCAGCAGCAGCATAGCAGAAATTTAACAGGCTAGCCAGCAAATTTGAAAAATGAGAAAAACGTATTTTTAGTTATAACTACATATATATATATATATCCCTAGCTATCTAGGTGGCTCAGTGGTAAAGAATCCGCCTGCCAATGCAGGAGACACAAGAGACCTGGTTTGATACCTGGGTCAGGAAGATTCCCCTGGAGTACGCAATGGCAACCTACTCCACTATTCTTGCCTAGAAAATCTCATGAACAGAGAAGCCTGGCAGGCTACAGTCCATGGGGTAGCGAAGAGTCGGACATCACTGAGTGACTGAGCATGCACGTACATACACACACCACAACTATGTTTGTCAGGCAGAACACTGAACTGAGTGAGCAGTAAAATTGCTGGGAGAACAAGATACAACTGCTGGGAATAAGAAGCTAGAGGTGATAACTCAATGATAAGTCAGTAATAAAGTGTGTGCACAGTAAAACCGGTAACTTTTCTTCAAAAAGATCAGAGCGTAATTAGGCTTTGCATGCGTGCTCAAGTAGTGTCCAACTCTTTGCGACCCCATGGACGGTAGCCTGCCAGGCTCCTCTATCCGTGGGACTTTTCAGGCAAGAATACTGGAGTGGATTGCCATTTCCTCCTCCAGGAGATCTTTCTGACCCAGGTATGGAACCCCTGTCTCCTGCATCTCCTGCACTGGCAGATGGATTATTTACCATGGAGTAAAGATGATTACATGAAAAATGTGACAATGGTGCAATGTTTTTTCAGTTCTCTGAAATAATTTTTTATAAGTCAGTTCTGAAAACTCTTTAATCAATGTCACAAACATCAAAGCATCAAGATTCACTCTCCGTAACAGCTGTGATTTAACAGCTTTCCCAAAATCATATCACCTACTCTACCACTCTTCTCCCTTTGCGTTACCTCCCTTCTCACCTTGTAAATTCCTTTCCATTTCCCTTATCATATGCTTTCTGATAGTAACAGAACTGAGACTGGTAATCAAGGTCAGTGACATTAAACTTTACACATGCGTATATTCAAAAAAACGTGTCCTTTTTATTATCTTTATTTATTTGGGTTTTCTTTAACTCAGCAATATTTTATATAAATATTTTATAGGTCTTGCATCTCTTTTTGCCAAATTTATCCCTAAGCATTTCATAATTATAATTTTTAAATGGTATTTTAAAATTTAATTTTTGATTCTTTGTTAGTTTATAGGACAAGTAGAAAGAAAAATCGGTAAGGATATAGAATTAAAAAAAAAATTTTTTTTTTGATGTGGAGCATTTTTAAAGACTTTGTTGAATTTGTTACAATATTGCTTCCATTTTATATTTTAGCTTTTTAGCCCTCAGGCATGTGGGATCTTTACTCTCTAACCAGGGATCGAACCTACAATGCCTGCATTGGTAGGTGAAGTCTTAATCACTGGACCACCAGGAAAGTCCCAGAAAAATGTTTCTTTAATTATTTGCTTAAAATATAACAAGATACATTTCTCATATAGGAGGAGGAAAACACATGTATCAGAACAAAGGTATATACACAGAAATCATATCCTGAAGATTTTTCCTATTAGTTCTAAACCCTGACCATGATGAAGTTTCTGAAAATAATGACAAAAGAGAAGCTCTTCTGAAGCCTTGGCTTGATTCTCCACCTACACTAATCCATCCTGTCCAATGTTACAAAATAAATTTTCAACTAACTCTCTGATCCTGTTTGTCTATAAAAAGAGGATAAATAACACTATTACTAAGCAGCAGCTTTCAGATTCCACCTAGGAATAATGCCCCTGTATTTAATATGGCCTATGCCATTCCACAAATCAGAACTTAACATAGAATTTTTAAATTAAAATATAAAGAAATTTAAGGATGTTTTTACTTAGGAATAGAAGAAAGAGACGCAAGTACCTTCAGATATTTGAAAAGGATGTCATACAGAAGGCAGATTTATGCAATTATGCAATGTATGCAGTTTCAGAGAGTAACAAGTGGGAGTTAACATGGCAGGCTTTGCTCAATAGAGTGAAAGTAGTGCTGAAGGTAAACTCTGAGAATTTCAGGTTTTTATTCTTATTTTGGTGGCAATGTAAGAAAAAAGGGGAAAAAGCATGTTCTGGATCATCTAGAAGATCTCTATAAGGTCTCTATTCTTGCTACAAACCTTCTATGTTTGAGGTTGCTATGTTTCTGATCAAATTGGTACCAAATAATCACTAAAAGGAACAGGGTTACATTTTTAAATCTGGTATAATCATGTTGAGGTCACATGCATTGGAGCAGGAAATGGCAACCCACTCCAGTGTTCTTGCCTGGAGAATCCCAGGGACGGGGGAGCCTGGTGGGGTCTATGGGGTCGCACAGAGTCGGACACGACTGAAGCGACTTAGCAGCAGCAGCAGCAGCAGGCACTTCTCAAAGGTTTACAAGTATTACTTTGCTCCAAAAGAGATCTAAACATTAGTTGGTATTGAGAAATATTGGGATAAAGAACTTTCTAACATTTAAAGCTGCAAAAATGTGCTTTTCGTGTCTCTAAGAAAATTCTTCGGCTCCAAAATCACTGCGGACAATGACTGCAGCCACGAAATTAAAAGACAATTGCTCCTTGGAAGAAAAGCTATGACAAATCTAGACAGCGTATTCAAAGGCAAAGAAACTACTTTGTCAACAAAGGTCCGTCTAGTCAAAGCTATGGCTTTTTCCAGTAGTCATGTATGGATGTGAGAGTTGAACCATAAAGAAAGCTGAGCTCTGAAGAACTGATACTTTTGAACTGTGGTGTTAGAGAAGACCCTTGAGAGTCCCTTGGACTACAAGGAGATCAAGCCAATCTAAAGGAAATCAATCCTGAATAATCATTGGAAGGACTGATGCTGAAGCTGAAGCTTCAATACTTTGGCCACCTGATGCAAAGAGCGGACTCACTGGAAAAGACCCTGATGTTGGGAAAGATTGGGGGCAAGAGGAGAAGGGGGCAACAGAAGATGAGATGGTTGGATGGCATCACTGACTTAATGGACATGAGTTTGAGCAAACTTACGGAGATAGTGAAGGACAGGGAAGCCTGGCATGCTGTAGTCTATAGGGTTGCAAAAAGTCAGACATGACTGAACAACTGAACAACAAAGAAAATTCTCAGAGTAGATTGGCAAATTTGTAAACACAATTATAGAGGATATTCCTATGATGGTTGATATTAAATTAATAATACTTAAATCCTAAAGTCAATTATTTTGCAAGAATCTCAAACCTAAAATCACACTGTACTAAAAAATAAAAGATGGAACACATAATAAATGAATCAATTAACACCAAAAACTGAATATTTAACTATGGCCTGAGCCATCAACAGTTCACTTCTCTGCTTAACAAATAAGATGCACAAATATCTGCTGAATAAATGAATGTGCAATAATCTGTAGGCCATGGTGCTTAGGTATTAAGAGTAGTGGTCTAGGGCTGAAAAAAATTTTTGAACCATTGAAATAAATCAATTCATTATCCAAGAAAATATCCCTTCCTCCACTCCTAATGAAGGCTCTACTGATTTGAAACATAACATTTAAACATTTTAGCTATGTTACTGCAAAGGTAGGCAATTTCCAACTCTTCTCTGTAAACAGACTAAATAGACATTTAATGAAATTTTGACCCCCAAAATGCATGGAAAAGTAGGCTTTCTTAATTTTCCATCCTCTAACAACCAAATAAATAAACTTCAGAGTATTTTTCTTCCTTTACTATTACCACTGTAGAAAATGATTATTTAGAATGTCTGTACAAAAAAGTATGTCCATGTAATTTTCAAAGGCCAAACATTGATAGAAAAATACCAATGTAGAGGAAAAGCAGCACTAACTATTCTTACCACTATTATAAGTTCACTGATGGTTTCGCTCAAAAGGACATCAGCCTTTGTCAGATTGTCCTAAAGAAGGCTTGACGGATTCTAAATAATACCATGAGATTTCAGGGAAGTGGAACTCTTCTGAAAACAACTTAATAAATATAACTGTATGAATACAATTATGGTTCCCAGTTTATTAAGCCCTTACTTTATGCCAGAACTGTTTTGAGTGCTCCACATGGGTTAATATCTTGTTTGTCCTCACAACAATCCAATCAGGCAATTATTCTTATCCTAATTTACATATGAACAAAGTGAGCCCTAGAGAGGTAAAGCAACTTGTGCGAGATCACACAACTGAAGGAGCAAAGCAAGCAGCCAGCCTCTAGAGCCAAAGCTCTTAGCCAGTAGTCAGTCATTATGACATTTCTCTTAAAGAAATGAAATGAAAACCCTAGTCCAGAGAAGAGATTTTAAGCTTCCCCAAAGGCACACAGCAAGAACAGTTGTAGACTGAGGAGGCTTGAAAAAAGACTCTGTAGCATATGAATTCAGGCACTTTGCAACAAAAACCTATAGCTCATTCATTAGGATACCAGCACTGATCAAGAGTCCTTTATAAAGAGATAATTAATAATCTACATCAAGGCAATCAAATAATATACAAAACGATATTTGACTCATGTAATCAGAGAACTCCACTGACATAGTTAAAAATAATGGTCCAAGCAGGGCAAACTGGAATTCATCCAGGAGACTGATATGTAGATATGTAGATACTAGAAGACAGAGGGAGTTTTTCTTCTTTTTCCTTTTTATCCTCACAAACTGTATGGAGGCAAGCATGGGAATGCTTAGTGGCCATATTTCATACCATATTAATAGAATGTCGGTGGCAGAATGAGGCAACATGCAAATCAAGCAAAATATAAACCAAGTAAAATTCAAGAGAAAGCCTGAGATGACATTTTAAGGACATCACTTAAGATACTGGGTCTAGCTGTCCCTTAAACCAAAGCCAAATTGTGTGAGCTAGTAACAGCCTCCCCATCGAGCCTCCGAAACTAGTTTGAGCTGTGTTTCATCACTTGCAATAAAAAGAATCCTAATATACTAACAAACAGCCAGTGTTTCATCTTAAAAACAAACTTTAATGATGATCAAGTATAAGAAAAGGGCACTCTCAAATACTGCTAGAGAATATAAACTGATCTAAACTTACTAGATGTTTAGAGTAGATTGTAAGAAATGTTTGCTAAAGATGAAACAAAAGTAGATATCTTCCACATTTACCTAGCTGATTTTCCACAACCATACACATATGCGTCTTAGTAATATAAACTTTTAATTTGGTGTTCTGCATATAGGAAAGTACCTGATGGCTCTGTCAGTAAGGACTCCACCAGCAATGCAGGAGACCTGGGTTTGACGCCTGGGTGGGGAAGATGCGTTGGAGAAGGAAAAGGCAATCTACTCTAGTATTCCTGCCTGGTGAATCCCAGGGACAGAGGAGCCTGGTGGGCTACAGTCCATCAGGTTGCAAAGAGTCAGTCGTGACTGAGCAACTAAGATACACACACACTGCATATATAGAATTAGTTTTTAAGATATCTTAAGATAGGGTATTGAGTTATTTTCAAGGCTTGGACATGTTGCTGCTGCTGCTGCTAAGTCGCTTTAGTAATGTCCGACTCTGTGCGACCCCTGAGACGGCAGCCCACCAGGCTCCCCCGTCCCTGGGATTCTCCAGGCATGTTACATAGCTATATTTATTAACACAGTGTGTTTTCTGATCTGGTATTAATCAATTCAGTTCAGTCACTCAGTCACATCAGACTCTCTGTGACCCCATGGACTGCATGCAGCACGCCAGGCTTCCAGTTCATCACTAAACTCCTGGAGCCTGCTCAAACTCACGTCTATCGAGTTGGTGATGCCATCCAACCATCTCATCCTCTATCGTCCCCTTCTCCTCTGGTATTAATAAACAGCATAAATATTTAAGTGACAAAAAAATTAAAACTCAAGATTCAAGAATGTTCTAAAGTAGCACAAGAGATGCAGATGCCCCAGCATAAGAAAAATTCCTATGAAAAGAGCAACATGGAAGAGCAATGATGACTTTCAAAAAATCCTCTTAAACTCATTCTCTGCTTTCTTTGTTCACTCAGTTATTCTCATTGTTTATTTATTCATTCAAATACTTATTAAGAGGTCACTGGATACCAGTAATCTCTTTTACATTACAAGTTTCAAGTTAGGTCTATTTGTGACCTTGTTCATTGAAACGTTTCCATTTCACAACTGAAAAAAAGAGGAAGGAATCACTTTAAAGAAATTTGCTTAGCATCTGAATTCTCAAGAAAAGATCTATAAGATCTATATGTAAGAACAGAAATACACTCAACTCAAAGATTTAAACGTTCTGCCTTTAAACTTTATGTTTACCACAGTATGATTCATTTGGAAAAATAAATTCTCACAAACTATTAGAAAAAGTGGAGAAGCACATGGAAATGTCACTAATAAGGGGAAACTCAATATTAACTAGTAGTCATTTTAAATACTGTAACTTCAAAACCAATAGGTAGAACTACAGTAGAACTACAAGAACTACAGTGAGTTATATTCCATTACTAAATTCTGTCCCATTTACGAAACAATAAATTTTGAAAATTATACTTGGGAATAATCTTTATGTTTAATATTATAACCAAGTAAAATTTTAAATGAAGACACTCATAACAGGTGAGATCACCAGAGCAAAGAAAACATAACATCTAGAGAATAGTTTTCTAATAAAAGTAAGTCACTTCAATTATTGGTTTAAGTACTTTAAAACAAAGTTACTAATGAAATGGGGCTTTAGCAACAATGTAACAGGTAGAGACCATTTTAAACACTAAATACTTCTCTGAGAAAGTACTGGTACATCAAATCTTTCAAAGTCACTAGAAAAACTTAATTCTCTTTTCACAGATGCTTAACCTCACTTCTGATAAAGCTTCTAGTGGCAACTGTTCTCGGTTGTTTTAAGTTGGTTAATTATCCACAAACAAACCCTTAAAAACACAACCACTTCAACATATCCATTACAATGGCTACTGTCATAAAAACAAAAGAATAACAAGTGTTGGGAAGGATGTGGAGAAAATAGGAACCCCTGTGCACTGTAAGTGGAAACGTAAATGGTGCGGCCACTGTGGAAAACAGTATAGGCAGCGCCTTAAACAATTTAAAAGAAGAGTTACCACATAATCCAGCGATCTACTTATGGGTATATATACAAAATAACTGAACACAAGATCTCCAAGAGATATTTCCACACCCATGTTCATAGAGTCACTATTCACAATGGTCAACAAGTGGTAGCAACTGATAATAGAAATTTTCACGTATTGACGTATGAAGAAATCATTCTGGCTGTACATGAGTTAACTTAAATTTTATGCTAACTAGAACAGACTGTGGTTTACCAAATATACACTGTACATATGCTTCAGTTATTTAAAAAAACAAAGGGGGGGGGGCACACTGACCAGAAGTATGATTTCAGTTCTTCATTTTGCCTTGTGCTTGTTTTTTCATCTTTCCTTGCTCTTTACCATTTGCTTTCTATGGTAAATGGTGTTTTCTTTCATCCACTGATTTAAAAGTTATGTCTATTTTTGTTCTACAAGTGATTTCTTCAATTAAAAAATATATTTGGGGGAAAAAAAGATTAAATGCCTCCCTTTGGGATGCCAAAGCTGGTACTTCTTGGATGATAAGACTCCCTTCCCAGGTGCCAAGGCCATACTGACTGGCTGTGTACATGCTGATCTGTTGTGGTTTTTTTTTTTTTTTGAAACCTTGTATCAATGTATCCCTATTGTTCTGACAAGACATAAACTGTGCTGAAACCATGCTTCCCCAGAGCAATTTCTCAGAGTAATCTAGGAGGCTGTCTTCTGGGCTACAGTCCTCAGTTTGGTTCAAAGAAAACCTTTTTCTATTTCTATTATAGATTGTTTATTGATTATTTTTGTCAATATTATCTAAGTGTCCACTGAAAGATGAAAGGATAAACCAAATGTGTTATACATTATTCAGCCTTAAAAAGGAAGAAAGTTTTCACACATGCTACAACATGGGTGATCTTAAGGACATTATATTAAGTGAAATAAGTGAACTGAAAATTTCTCAGTTGTGTCCGACTCTTTGTGACCCCATGGACTGTAGCCTGCCAGGCTCCTCTGTCCATGAAATTCTCCAGGCCAGAATACTGGAGTAGGTAGCCATTTCCTTCTCCAGGGGATCTTCCCAACCCAGGTCTCCCGCATTGCAGGTGAATTCTTTACCATCTGAGCCACCAGGGAAGCCCCAGTGAAATAAACCAGTCACAAAATGACAAAAATTGTATGATTCTATTTATAAGAGGGATTTAGTAGTCAAACTCAAAAAAACAGAGCAGAATGATGGTTGCCAGAAGGTAGGAAGAGGGGGAAATTGGGGATAGTTGTTTAAATAGAGTTTCAATTTTACAAGGTGAAAAATTCCGGAGATTGGTTATACGACAATGTGAATATACATAACACTACTGAGTTGTACATTTAGAAATAGTTAAGATGGGAAATTTTATGTTGTTTTTTAAAACCACAACTTAAAAAAACCCCTAATCATTTTAAAAGTTATGGGAGAAAAATGTCATATGAGGTAATCACTTATAAATGTTTTTATATAATTAATTTTATATTTTTTCTAAAAGAATCATATCTGGCAAAGATATGTTTATTATTTTTTACTGCAGAAAACACAACTTTTAATATAAAACTCAATGCAAATACAAAATACTTAATTTTTTGATGCTCTAAGAAACAGAGATACAATTATTTTTAAAATCCCAAGGCCTATAACAAATTTAAAAATTATCATTATACTTTTACCAAAAATAGTGAGCAACAAGAAGATTGGCTTATCTAAGTTTCAAATTCTTTTTTCTAACCCTCTAGTTAAGCAGAAAACATACACAACACATACATCACAAACAGCAGAAGGCTGAGTATAAAATCCACCAACTTGGATAATCAGTCCCAATGTTTACAAAAGAAAAAAGAGAAAGAAAGAAACAAGGGGAAAAAAGAGCATTCTTCTTATGAATTAAAATCAGTTTCTTAATAGAAAACTAACCCAACAACACATTTAAGTCAGTATTTTCTCCTACTTGGAAAATCAGACCTATGTTAATAATCTTAGACAAGGAAAGAATATAGTACTTTAAATATCTAAATGTTTTAAAATTATATTTTAAGAGGACAAGTCTATACACAAGCACAATAATCTAACCCAAATCTTTAACACCCATGCATGGTAAGGTTTTTACTTTACCACCAAACATAAAGACTGTTATAAGCTCTTCTGAAAAAAAGTCAGTTGAGAGACTAATCCCTCAGCCTTCTACACACCATTCCTAACATACAACAATAGAATGTCACCACAAAATCTTTACCTTGAGCCCAAACCCCAATAGAGCTGCAAAGACAGTGAACCTCAATAGGTAGAAAGACTGGATATTATCTAAACTGCACAAAATGCTTCGTAGTGGACTACAGTAATGAACTACCACACTTAATCTAAAACAACGTGGTAGTTCAGTAAACACATATATGTGGAAGAGTGCACTAATATAAATATTATACAAATTGAGCTACAAAAACCAGTTAAATAATACAGACTTTAAGCCTTGCCTTGAGATAAAGCCAATGATCTTACCTCTTGACAAATTCATAAGTAAAGGACAGTTTTTCTACTATGTAGACTCATATGTTTTACCACACTTATTTTATCAACTCATCATATTTAGGAAATATTAATATTTACAAAACTGTCTACTCCAAACTGGCATCAAGACCAAAAAAAAAAAAGGTTTGTTACTGCCATTTGTAAGACTGCAGTGCCTTGCACATACCCTGCTAAAATGAACTGTCTGACTAGTATATGTGATTATGACTCCAGTCTCTGAAGTCCAGAGAAAATTTTTAGTAGCCTATTTGGGGAGGAAACAAGGGGGTAAGGAAATGTGAAAAAAAGGGGGCCTATGGTAGACACTAGATTAGATGCTCAAGAATACTTGATGCTAGATGCCAACATAATTCAGGTACTGTTTTAACTAAAAAGAATCCCTTTAGACTTCTAGGTCCAATGACAGTCTTTTCATTTTTAGGAAATAAAAGAAAGTAGGGAGAAGAGGACATAACACAAATAGCTGGAAGGACTTGCAAAACAAACAAAAAAGTGTTTAAGTGTTGTGGAAGTTCAAATTAAAACTTTAACAAGTAACATCTACTTTCAAGTATATAATGTTAACCAAGACTCCTAAACCAAACACTAGGCATTATCTCATTTAATCTTCTCAATAACCACTAAGATGGCTGCTATTATTATCATCATTTCAAAAGAAGGAAATAGGCTCAGAAGCATTCAGTAATAATAACTTGCCCAGGCTCACAAAGCTAACAAGTAAAAAGCTGGACTCAGAGGTGTCCGGTTCAAATCTTAAGCTCTTAACCAGCAGGCAACCTCTTCAAAGAGGAAATCAAAGTAAAACTGTAACAAGAAAAATGTTCACTAGTGAATGAGAGGTTCTTGATTTTTAATGACCAAAGTTAAGAAGTTAAGGAATATCCATTCTCAGAGATTTTACTTTAATGATACAGCTATGTTTTGAAAACTCTGAAGGAATCTGCCCTGAAACCTAAAAGAGAACAATGAACCTCTTGACATTCCACTGAAATCTAAAATTCAATATTAATGTGCTATTAAATCCAATCCCTGTTACTAAGCAGTCAATGTGAAATTTCCTATGGGAAATCTATTATAACCATACCCAACTTCTGTTCTGATTTCTAATCCTTTAGCTTTTGAATTTCCTAGCCCTCCTTTAAAAAAAGACAAATTTGTCTCCCCCACCTGCTCATTTAGTGGAAAAATTCTAAGGAGAAAAATCTCTGCCCCTCGATCTCCCAGTTTTCTTTTTTAAAGTTTTTAAATTGTTAGTTAGAAAAGGATTTAAAAAAAGACCTCTTTAACAAACAGCACCTATAAGTTGTTGAGTACCATTTTTGTGTTTAACTTAATTTACCAGTTATAACAACTTCTGTAATAAGAAACATTAAATCCAATTCAAGTTTATGCTAAATTTTCAAATGAGAATATTTTGCAAATAAATGGGACTGAGGAAAATTAAGAACTGGTTTAGACTTGGGAGTGAAGCACAGTAGGTAATTAATTCATTTATATTAAAGCTGCTTATGCTCGTCTCAACTTATGAACTGCAAAGAAGATACAAGTACAATAAGGCATACAAAAAGGGACTGAATGGTGCATAACTTCATGTACAATGTTAAATATGTTTTAGCACTAAGGACAGAATATTGACAATACACTGAGGTGATGTGCCTTAGGTTTACAGCAGCCTCATCATTTCATCAAAAGCCTGGTAGTCACCTCTACAAAATTAATTAATTCCTGGCAACTCTTGGAATTAGGTCTAGATCTGTTTACTCACTTTTTAAATTTTATACACGCTTTCTCTGGTGTATACAAACTGAGAACTTATCATTCTATTAGAGAAAGACCAAAAAAGAAGCCACAAAATCGCAGGAACATAAACAAGTTTATCTTCTGCTGATACTGATTAGGGCACTTAATCTGTCCCAGAAGAGTGCAAGGACTTAACAGTAAAGCCAGCCTACTAACCAGAACTCTTAGCATAAATCTTCAATTCCTTAAAATAATTTCCTCAAAGGTTAAAATACCAGAGTGGACCAAAAGGTGGGGGGACACGGCGGGGGGTCGGGGTGCGGGGGGGGGGGGCACTTAATTCCACTGGTTGGACTCACAATTCTTAATCCTATAATGTACCAGTTAAGACTCAAACTTTGAGGTGTTTTTAAAACTTGCATTAAGTTCTAACAAGATGGTTATTTATTTACTTCGCGTATATTTTAATATACCTCAATTTCAGAAAAATCAGTCGGGTCAATCTAAAAACTTCGTAACATTTTAGTGCTACATTTCATTTGCTCTGATCATATATCTATATACGCCGCCCCCCCCCCCCCCGAACCTCATTAAAAGTGTTTGCCTGAATTTAGCCATCCGCTACGTTTTCACTAAGATATTTTCAAGAATGAATGAAACATATAATTCACTTATAACATCTGGGCTCTCATGACAGGTGATAGAAACACAGGTATCCAATTCTGATATTCTCATTAAAATGTTACTATTTCTCAAAATTCCCGTTACTCCGAGTCTTGCTCTAGGCAAGTTTTTCAACGCGATTAAAACAAAACCAAACCAAACCTGCACGTGCAAACGAAAAAGTTAGCATCCCAGGCCATCGCGGCAAATCCCTAATGCACAAAGGCAAAGTCACCCGCCTGGCCGGACAACCGCAGAGCAAGATCTCACCCAACCAACCACGCGAGCTCCTAGGTCGGAAACCCAGGGCCCCGAACCCATACCGAAGCCAGGACCTGCGTGCAAGGGCCGCCCCGGGGCCGAGTTTTCAATGGAACAGGAGAGGATGGGGGCGGGAAGGAGCGGAAGCTCGGGTGCAAGTGGCGGCGACCAAGCTGCGGCTCATTTCTCTTCCCGGGGTTTTCAGGCTGGGGGAAGTCCACCCGGAGCAGGGCACGCGGCAGGCTGGGGGTTTGAGGCGGGCAGGGAGGGCGATGCGAGGCCCGGGCTGCCGGGAAAGGAGGCGAGCAGGGCCCAGCCCCCGGCCCCCGGCCCCTGAAAGCACTTTAGACGCGTCTCCCACCCCCACGACAAGATGGCGACGTGGACAGTGGGGAGCCGGGCCGGCGAGGCTGGGGGAGAAAGAGAGGAGGGGAGAGAAGCAGAAACAAAAAGGCGGCCCCCCGGAACGCGGAGGCCGGCCCGCGAGCCCCCGGCGGCGGGCGGGGGCGCCGGGGGGAGAAGGCGGCCGGCGGAGGGGAGTGGGCTTACTTTTTCTTGTCGTTCGCGCCCCCGGCGCCCTCCATGGTGAATCGGTGCCCGCGATGCCTTCACGGCCCGCGGCCCCCAGGCTCGCTCCGGCCTAAGCGCTGGCTCCCTCCACACGCGGGGAGGGGAGAAAAGGCACGTCCAGAGGTGGGGGGTGCGAGGCGGGAAACCCCTCGTGAGATCAGAGGAGGGAGAGCAGACGGCAATCGCAGAGGTCCAACTCCGGCTCCGAAGAGCCTCCCCAGGGGCAGCTTGTCAGGGCCCGAGCCGACGCACTGGCCAAAGCGGCGGCGAGGGCGATCCTCGCGTCCCCTCAGACGAGGCGGTTCTGTGCACTGAGGAGCTGAGGCAGCGGCAGGGGGCGGGCAAGGGCGGAGGCGCGCTCGGGGGCGCGCGCGCGGAGGGGAGTGTTGGGGCGCGCGCCCCCGCGGAGCCCGGCGCGCGCTCACGCAAGCCCGCCTCACCTGAGGGGGAGGCGGGTTCCTTGAGAGCCAATGGCGAGGGACGCAGGCGGCCAGTCCCCACCCCAGCCCACGTCTGTCTCAGCCAATCAGGAGGCGGTCAGCTGAGGCACAGCTGGGACGCGCTGCCGCGCTCACGTGCTCGTCTGTGTGCCGCTGCGGAGGCAAGAGAAAGGAGATGGGGTGCGGCCAGACTGGGTCTGGGGACTCTGCGCCTTCTCCTAGAGAAAGCAGTGGCTGGCTTTGGGGGGCGCTGCTGAGAAGGGATTTCGGTGTTTGGGTCTCAAGCCTGCCTCACACTTCCTGCTGTCGGTGCAGCAAGTCTCCAGCTCTCTTTCTTTTCGGCAGCTGTGCTGTGCAGAGTTGCCGCCCGCTCTTCCAAGTCCCAGTTCAGAAAAGCAGACTTGCGTCGTGGCAGCAAACCCTGGTCCTTCTAGTCAGATGTGTTACAGTGGGGTCTTTCTTGCCAGGTTACCCAACCAAGCCATGTCACCGACCGCACCCTTTGCCATGTAACACTAGGGTACTCTCTTTATCTCTTTATTAAGTTTCTCTGTGATGAAGTTTGATTCCTGAGTAAATACGAATGCAAATATAAAATAAACAAGCTCCTCTTGCTGTAAGCCTCTCAAGGGGAGTAGTTAAGGCAGCAGGAACTCAAAATCTGAAATTATTTTAAGCAATACAAATAGGCGTAAGTGACTTTAATAAAAGTATAAACCTGAATTTCAAGGTGGGGGGAGTAGGAAAAATGGCTTTAGGTGGACAGTTATATTCTTGTTGCTTTTCAAAGAGTAGAAAATAATCTTAGATGGATTTACAAAAAGACGAAGATGACCCTTAATTTGAGACTTACCACCTTGAATTGAGATCACCGTGTAGACAGGAGAGAAGGAAGGAAAACCCTTCCAAGACTTAAGCAGGAGACCTGCACCAGAGTTAACTCAGTGGCAGCAGTATTGCCTGTTTGCTAACATGATCTTGCAAGCTTCTGGATAAGACTAAATCACTACTTGGCTTTTGAAGCCTACTTTTCAAGCCTATCAGTCTTTGAAATGAAAAAGAAATGTGTTTTGAGTCCAACAAAGGAGCACTGCACACGTATCTCCAGTTTGACACTAGATTATTTTACTTCTCACCTTTGCCTTGTTAGTTATATTGCTACAATCTGGCTTCAGATTATAAATTAATGTGGATATCTGAGTAAATTTCAATTATATTGTCATGTAAAAACAATGGTCTATGTAACAATGGTCTACATAGATTAAACTCTAATAAGACAAAAATCAATTCACATAAAACCTATTTTTAACTCATCAGCAAACCCATAGAGATAGGATTAAAGATTGATCTTAATGCTACTCCACCCCCCCAAGATCTACAACTCTGAATGACATGCCTTCTTGAAAAGTAACATGGGAAATGCCTGAAAAAAGGAAAGGACTAAAAATTACTCATGTTTTCCTTCTTAATTGTGAAAAGAATGACTCTGTAAATTAACAGTTGTTTAATTTAATGTTCTAAAAACTCAGTGTTAAGAACACTGATTCCAGAGTTAAGAGTGAGCTTAAGTACCAGCTCTGATACTTACTAACAAGTCATGTAACTTGTGCCTAAGTTTACTCATTTATGTCTAAACCACAGAATCAGGGCATGATTAAATGAGATAGTACATGTAAAGTACTTAGAACCATACCTGGCACATAGTAAACTATCAATAAATGTTAGCCATTAGTATTGTCAGGGTTGTGTTTTCATTATTCTTATCATTATTATTACCTCCAAATTTGTGCCACTGCTAGTGGTAATTACTTGGGCTTCTACCAAAGGTTAGCAAGTTTTAACTATCCAAGACTGCCTATTATGTTAATATACATTCACATATATTCTTTGTTTTCAACTGTGAAACTGCTCACAGTGTTCCCACACTTGTATATGAGCATGATTGCAGAGATCTTCAACTATTTCCTTTTTTATTTTACTGGTAAGAAATTCTCTCTGGCCGGTGATCATACCTGAAGGGTATAGTGTTTATTACAACAACAAAAAAGTGAGCCTTTTGTAATATCAAATCTAAGTCATTTTTTAAAGTTTACAGCAGAATGCTAATCCAATCAGCAAAGATATTTTTGAATAGTCATTACATTTACTCAGAGTTTACTTTTCCTTTCAAAAATATATAAAATACAGTATTTTATGTGTGTGTGTATGTATATTTGTGTTTACCCACACATGTGAACTTGGAAAGCAGTAATATTCAGCTTGTATTTTCACATAATCAAAAAGGAGCTAAATAGTATGCCCTAAATTAATCAATTTTGTTAACTAACAATTCTAAAAAGCAAAATGTCCTATGGGGTAAAATTTTAAATTATCCTCTTTATAAACATCCATTAACAAATGCATTTAGATGATTATAATGTGACTAAACCTTAACAAACAATCATATTTACTCTCTAATCTTTGTAAGTGTTCAAATTTCATTCCAAGTCACTTTGCAGAACTTTCTAAGTAGGCTGGAAGATTACTTGAAAATGATGCAATTGACCCTTAACCCATATTTATAGTAGGAAGTTAGACAGTGACTCAGGAGGAGGCAGGATAAAACCTGAAATTTTAGTACTAAGTAACATAGAGTGTTGAGCCTTTTAAAGAGTGAAACACATCAGATTCAGATAATTAAGAATGCATCAAACTATATAACAAGACCTAGTGGTCAGTAAGTGATTCTTGGCTTATTATTCTTAGTTCTCCTCCTCTTCTCCATCTTTATCTATTCTAAGAACAACAAAAAAGCATATCATTTGGAAGGAAGTGCTTAGCAGATAACAGACATTTTAAAAGTCTCTTTTTCTTTTCTTTCAAGGATCAAAACAGAAACTAAATATGTATATTTGTCTGAATTTTTGGAGAATAAGAATACACTGAGATTTTGACACTAGCACTTTTCAATTATGATAGGTATTTTAAGCATAAATTTACAAAGGAATGTCAAAGAATTTTCAGTTTCTGGTCCAACATGTAAGGAGCTTGGAAGCATCCATCCTCACAGTAAGAAAAAAAGCTTAACAAACTGAAAACCAACAACTCTTCTTAGACCCACCAGGGAAATGAGGCCACAAGGCAAACTGCCACCCTGAAGTGGGAGAGACAGACAGACAGTTATAGAGAGTCACAGCTTACCAGAGGATCACAGTTTACCAGGAACAAAAGCCAGAAGTTGAAGTCAACATCACAGCTGGAGTCAACCAATATCAGTAGGAACATTTTTAACTGCAAGTGAGGAACTGCTGGAGGCTCTAGTTCACTGCTTGAGAGTTAAAAACTGCAAAGGAGGCTCAGCCTTCGAGGGGCCCCACAACTTTCTTGAATTTCAACTCCAAAAGCCTAAGAGATTATCAGTGTGAAGATCGGAGGAAAATATCTTGCTTTTTGCATGGCTAGAGAAAAAATAACCCTTTTGAAATGCTTTCAGAGCATTCTGTTCTTCTTAACAAGATCCATCCTCAAGGGAAACTATTTTACCAGAGCCTAACGTGCGTTAGGGAACAGGGAACACCCAATGCCAGCCCCTTTTAGCCTTCAACGTGAGAGAACGAAAGTGCTCAACTCAGTCTCACAAAATAGCTGATCCCTAATCACAGGACTATAGCATGTTTCTCTTCTCCCACACCTTGCCATATCACCACATCAGTAGGGCTCTTGGGTAATAATAGAGGATTACAGCTAAGAGAAGTGCAAGCCTCAGACCCTAGTTAAAGATTTACTAGGGATATCCAAAAGCAACAAGAGAAACAAAAACAAGTACACTAGAGGAAATTTTAGCTTCAGACACCACAGCTATAGCAAACAATAGCATACCCTATCTTCTAGCCAAACAATTATAAATTTCATAGTAAAGGCCTATCTACCTAACTTCCTTTTATCTGATATTCCATGTATGGTTTTCAACAACAAAACTATGACTTGCTAACAAGCAAAAAGCATAATTGAAGAGATAAGCCAAACATTAAAACCAGACTCAGATATGGCAAAGATTTTATAATTATCTGACAAGACCAAGAATTTAATATAACTATGATTAATATGCTCCTGGATCTAATGGAAAAATAACTATATGAAAGAACAGATGAATAAAGTAAGCAGAGATATGGAAATTCTAAGGAAGAATAAAAAAAATATTAGAAATTGAAAGTAATGTAACAGAAATAAAGAATGCTTTTGATGGGTTCATCAGTAGACTGGACATAGCTGAGAAAAGAATGAATGAACTTGAAGATATGCCAAGAAAACAAGTCAATGAAAGAGATGGAACAAAATATCTAAAATCTGTGGGGCAATTACAAAAGGTGCAACCTAACTGTAATGGAAATCCTGGGGAGGGAAGAGGTCTAAGAAAACAAGAATATGTAAAGAGACAATGGCTGAAAGTTTTCCAAAATTAATGACAGACACCAAACCACAAGTCCAGGAAATTTAGAGAATGCCACATAGGATAAATATCAAAAAGTTTGTTCAAACCAGAAAGGCAAAGACAGAAAATCTTGAAAGAAGTCATGGGGCAGTGGAAATACTTTACCTCTAGAGGAGGAAGGATGAGAATTACATTGGATTTCTCTTTAGAGCCATGCAAGCAAGAAGAGAGTGGGTGAAATATTTAAACTGTTGAAAGGAAAAAACAAAACACCAATCTAGAATTCTATTGCCAGTGAAATTGTCATTCAAAAGTGAAGGAGAAATAAAATGGAGGAAATTTATTGCTGGTAGATCTGCCTTATGAAAAATGTTAAAGGAAGCTTTCCAGAGAGAAGGAAAGTAAGATAAATTAGAAACTCAAATCTGCATAAAAACCAGAAAAATGTTATGGAATGAATAAATGAAGGTAAAATAATTTTTTAAATGTTCTTATTCTTAGTTGATCTAGTAAATAGCAGTTTGTTCAGAAAAATAGTAATAAAGGTATATTTGATGATTATGTTTTACAGATAATGAAATGAATGACAGGCATATTAAAAGGGATAGGAGGGAAGAATTGAGAAAATGCTAGTAAAAGGTATTTGCACTACTGGTGAAGCAATATAATGTTGGACTTGGATAAAACAATGGAGTATTACTCAGCCATTAAAAAGAATACATTTGAATCAGTTCTAATGAAGTGGACGAAACTGGAGCCAATTATACAGAGTGAAGTAAACCAGAAAGAAAAACACCAATACAGTATACTAACACATATATACGGAATTTAGAAAGATGGTAATGATAACCCTGTATGCGAGACAGCAAAAGAGACACAAATGTATAGAACAGTCTTTTGGACTCTGTGGGAGAGGGAGGTGGGGGATGATTTGGGAGAATGGCATTGAAACATGTATAATATCATATAAGAAACAAATCGCCAGTCCAGGTTTGATGCAGGATACAGGATGCTTGGGGCTGGTGCACTGGGATGACCCAGAGGGATGGTATGGGGAGGGAGGTGGGAGGGGGGTTCAGGATGGGGAACACGTGTACACCCATGGCAGATTCATGTTGATGTATGGAAAAAGCAATATAATATTGTAAAGTAATTAGCCTCTAATTAAAATAAATAAATTTAAATTAAAAAAAAAGTATATTGTAAACTCTAGAGCAACCACTAAATTTTTTTAGATGTGATTGATATGCCAAGAGAGGAGAGAAAATATATAGAATGAATCATGATGAAAGCTTCTTTTTAAAACCAAAGAAGGCAGAAAAGGAGTAGAAGACAAAAAAGAAACAAAGAACAAGGCAAATAAATAGAATTCACAGAAACGACAAGAAACAACACAAACAGAAAAACTCTGGAATGAATAATCGATAATAGCAAGATTTGGATATAAGGTTAATATTAAAAAATCAATTGCTTTCCTAAATAAAGAAATAAGCCATTGGAATTTGAATTAAAAACATACAATACTATGAACTATAGTTAATGATATCATATTGTATACTTGAAAGTTGCTATGAGAGTAGAGTTTTAAGGTCCTCACCATAACAAGAACAACTATAACAAAATGGTAATTGTGTGAGGTAGAGGATGTATTAACCAACCTTAGAGTTCTCAGAATTTCGCAGAAGATTCATGTATCAAATCATCACATTGTACATCTTAAATTTATACAGTATTATAAGCCAATTATATCTCAGCAAAGTTGGTGGGGGAATGTGAGACTGTTTATATTAGCAGCCCCCTCCAAAAGAAATACTTAGGTAAAAATCTAACTTAGTATGTACAAGACTTATGTGAGGAAATGGCAACCCACTCCAGGATTCTTGCCTGGAATTCCATGGACAGAGGAGCCTGGCAGGCTACAGTCCATGGGGTCACAAAGAGTCAGACACAGCTGAGTGACTATCACTCATTATGTGAGGAAAACTATAAAACTCTAATGAGAGAAACCAGAGAAGAGCTAAATAAACAGAGATTTCGTGTTCATGGATAGGAAAACTCATAATTATTAAGATGTCAGTTCTTCCCCCGATTGATCTATAGACTCAGTTCAGTTCAGTTCAGTCGCACAGTCGTGTCCGACCTCTTCGCGACCCCATGAATTGCAGCACACCAGGCCTCCCTGTCCATCACCAACTCCCGGAGCTCACTCAGACTCACGTCAGACTCAGTACAATCCAAATCCATAGCAAGATACCTTGCAACATTGAAAAACTGATTCTAAAGTTTATATGGGAAGACAAAAGATCAGAACTGTAAATACAGTATTGAAGAAGAACAAATTAGGAGGACTGACTCTACCAAAATTCAAGATTTACTACAGAGCTACAGTAATCAAGACAGAGTGTTATTGTTAGAAAAGTAGACAATTGGAGCAATGATATAGAGTAGAGAACTCAGAAATAACCCCCACAACAATAGCCAAATGACCTTTGACAAAGAAACAAAGGCAATCCAGTGGAGAAAGAATAGCCATTTCAACAAGTGGTGCTGGAATAACCGGACATTCAAAAAACTGAATCTAGAGTTCAACTTTATTACACCTTTCACAAAAGTTAACTCAAGATAGATCCTAGACCTGGATGTAAAATGAAAAACTATAAAGTTTCTTTATGATAATATAGGAGATAATCTAGGTGACCTTCACATTAGTACCAAAAACATAATCCATGAATGAAAAATTGGACTCCATTAATTTAAAAACTTTTACTTTGCAAAAGACACAGCTAGGAGAATGAAAACTCAAGCCACAAACTCACAGAAAATATTGGCAAAACATCTCTCATAGAGGACTTCTATCCAAAATATACAAAGAACTTAAAACTCAACAATAAGAAAATAGATAAATCAATTAAAAACTGGGTAAAAATTCTGAACAGATACCTCACAAAAGAATATATACAAATGGAAAACAAGCCTAAAAGAAAAGCCCAATATCATATCTTGTTAGGGAATTACACATTAAGTAACAGTGATATACCACTGCTGCTGCTGCTGCTAAGTCACTTCAGTCGTGTCCGACTCTGTGTGACCCCATAGATGGCAGCCCACCAGGCTCCCCCATCCCTGGGATTCTCCAGGCAAGAACACTGGAGTGGGTTGCCATTTCCTTCTCCAGTGCATGAAAGTGGAAAGTGAAAATTGAAAGTGAAGACGCTCAGTCATGTCTGACTGCAGCCTACTAGGCTCCTCCGTCCATGGGATTTTCTAGGCAAGAGTACTGGAGTGGGGTGCCATCGCCTTCTCCAGATATACTGCTACATATTTAAAATGGCTAAGATCCAGAATATCACCTAATGCTAACACAAGGAGCACTAGAAACTCTCATTCATTGCAGGTAGCAACGCACAGTGGTACAGTCATGCTGAAAGACAGTTTGTCTTTTACAAAGCAAACGTAGTCTTACCATACAATCCAGCAGTCACACTCCTAGATATTTATCCAAAGGAACATGAAAAGTTAAGTTCACACTAAACCTACACATAAATAGTTATAGCAACTTTATTCCTAATTGTGAAGAATTTGCAACTAAAACTTGCCAAGAAGTAAATGGATAAACAATGGAATATCAATCAATGCTAAAAAGAAATGAGCTATCAAGCCACTAAATGGCATTAAATGCATGTTTAAGGAAGACCTTAAATGCATACTGCTAAGTGAAAGAAGCCAATCTGGAACAGCTTCATTCTGTATGATTCTAGCTATACGGCATTCTGGAAAAGGCAGAACTTTTGGAGACAGAACGAATACCATTGGCTGCCACGGACTAGGAGGAGGACAGGAGAAATGCATAGGTGCAGTACATGGGATTTTTAGGGGAGAGAAACTATTTTGTATGATAATCTAATGGTGAATACATGACATTATGCATGGCAAAACTCATTGAAATGTACAAAGTGTGGACCCTAATGTAAACTGTGAACTTTACTCAATAGCAATATATCAATCTTGGTTCATCAATTATAACAAATGTAACACACCAGTACAAGATGTCAGTAATAGAGAAAACTGGGTTTGTAAGTGGAGTAAGGAGTACATGAGAATTCTCTGTACTTTCTGTTTAATTTTTCTGTAAACCTAAAATCACTATAAGAAATAAAATGTATTGATTACAAAAGAAAAATGGAATACTCTCCCAAAGTCAAGTTTTCATATATTCCTGAATAAAACAAAGGGCTTAAATTTGTAGGAATAAATCTTGATGAAGCATCCCTTTGACTAGGAAGAAAACTGATCTTTGGATATTTTTCCAATATCAGAGTCAGTCGGGAGATTCTGAAAAGTCACATCTTCTTAAAATTTTTCATTTCTAGAAAGTAAAGATATAAGAGAAAAGAGAACTGTCTTTTCTTTGAAAATAAATGGAACTAATGCCTCTTGATCTGATCCAAATACTTTCAGGATTTCAACTTTTTTCACCTGTATAAAAATTGATAATTTAATAAACCAAAAAAAGATGCTTATTAAGAGTCTGTCTTGCCCACTTCCTAGTCCCCATCCCATCCCAGACCATACAAATATGTTAGCATATTTAAAACATATCATGTTTCATTCATTGATTCAATATATATAGTAACCCTTCTATTATGGCCAGACATATACTTCTCGCTTAATATGCAGATTTGTGTGCCATTATAGAGTGTAGAGGGGCTTCCCAGGTGGCATTAGTGGTAGAGAACCCATCTGCCAATGCAGGAGATGTAAGAGATGCAGATTTGATTCCTGGCTCGGGAAGATTCCCCTGGAGGAGAACATGGCAACCCACTCCAGTATTCTTGCCTGGAGAATCCCATGGACTGAAAAGCCCAGCAGGCTAAGGTCCATAGGGCCACACACAGTCAGACACTACTGAAATGACTTTGCACGCACATAGAGACTTTTTATGGACAGGAACTTTTATCTTGGCAGCCCCAGAAGATAGGATGGTAACCAGTACAAAGAACAATCATCTCTTGAACACTGGCCATATTCTAAGCACTGTGCTAAGGATTTTTAGAAGTGCTCTTTCATTTAAGCATGAGGACAGCTTATGAGTTCGAAATTGTGGTGGTCCCATTATGGAACAGTAAGTTTATGGTCAAAGAGCTAGAAATACAAAGTCGAAAAGCTAGGAACCAGTGAAACCATGACACTCCTTTATGTTATTCAAACTGTGATACCTGTGTGGCAAAAAATGTTCAAAGCAGTGGAAGATGTGGGTGGGGGGGACAAAAACCTAGTGTCTATTTTAGAACAAGGAAAAGTCAAGTAATATAACTACCTGTGTGGGTGTGTTATGCATTTGGCTGGGAAAAAAATCAAATGCAACAAATGAACAAATATAAAATAGTTGTCATGACTTCTCTTGCCTATTCTTTCTTTGTAGTAGGACCTGGTGTTACCAATTATTTGTGTCCACACAGAGATATTCAATTAATATACCAAAAAAAATCTGTCTCATGTCCTTTCCTTTTTGTACAAATGATAGACTAGTATATACTTTGTCTACCTGTTGAGTTCATTTGATGTGATATTGTTTGTAGGTTATTTCTTCTCAGTGTGTATATATCTAACAATTTCAATATTTATGATAAACAGATGTAGAAGAATGAAGATGTACAATGAAGAAGCATGCAAAATCACAAGAATTTTAAAGTAAAATTAATGTAACATTAACATCTATGAAAAAGATCTCTTAAATTTGATAACAAATGAAATGGAGTTTATCTAGATTAGCAGAGACATTCAACAACTAGAAAGACTAGTTTTCATAATACAATTTGCTTTGAGAAAACCCTACCATGTCAATTTCTGTTCGTGGAAGCTATCAACCTTAAATGAATTATGAGTAGAGAAAATTGCTTTCTACCTATACACACTATTCTAACCAGTTAAAAAATATTTTCTTCTCTTCTTCATCCTTACTATCTCTACAGCAGCTACTCTGATTTTATGTATCATGGTGTGCTGTGGTTAGTTGTTCAGTTGTGTCCAAATCTTTGCAACCCCATGGACTGTAGCCTGCCAGGCACCTCTGTCAGTGAATATTCTCCAGGCAAGAATGCTGGAGTGAGTTGCCATTCCCTCCTCCAGGGGATCTTCCAAACCCAGGAACTGAACCCATGTCTCCCACATTGCAGCAGATTCTTTACCATCTGAGCCACCAGGGAAGCCATACATATCATGTATTCTATTTTTCTACCTACAAGGACATGAAGCCTCTTTATTGTAAATAACTAACAATTTCAAAACCTGGTTCAAACCAGCTTAGCTCCATCTGATTTTTATGAAAACGAAGGGTGAAAAGTACACTATGAATTTAAGAATTCTAAATTAGGAGTTTTAAGAATTTGCTTGCCAGATTTTGAGTATTTATAGTTGTGATATTAATTAATATTATATAGTTATTGCTTATTTGGGGCCAAAATTCAGATTTGCTCACGTATCTCTAGAAGAAAAAATCTTCAATTTCAGAATACAGTCTGCTGAATTTCTACCAAAACCCTGCTAAACGATAGCTCTTGCTAGACTGTAACCTTCCAGAATTTCTGTACATCTCCATCCAACTTTGTTTTGATGCCACAAAGAAAACTTTTTTTAAATGTAGTGATTCCAGCAGTCAGATGACTGAGGGTAGGTGAGAGAATCCCAAAATAAGTATTATGTCAGAAGTGCTTACTTTTATAAACTTTGCAGTCTAGTCATCCTCTCCAAAACAACTGTGGTTTCTATCAGGAAGAAAACACTACCAGAATATTAAAAATGCCAGTGAATATGTCATTTAAAAGGTATTTTTCTTCTAAAATGATGATAATTTCCACTACAGGTTGCATGTTTTGTTTTATCCAGGGATTTTCAAATAGGCATTTTTAAATGAAAAACTGATAGAAAAATTAAAGGAGAAAAAAAAGAAGGATCTTACATGGCCTAATATTTATTCTAGCTTGGTTTTCTTTCCATGTGCCCTAAGCCACAACTCACATTTTCCAAATTTTGGGTGGATAATGTTTTCCCTTTGATTTGTGTGTGTGTGTGTGTGTGTGTGTGTGTGTGGGTAATGCAGAAATATTAGCTGTTTGGCTCTTATATTGGAAAATTTATAAAGGTCCTTTGGTTAAGTGTGTCAGAACTTGCCTATGAAGAACCAGAGGCAGTTGCAAGAAGTTGGTTAATTTTATACATGGACTTGCAAAGACAGGTTAGCTACTCTCCTGTGTAAGTGTGAATTACAAGGCAATATCAAGGCAGCCAAAGATTCACAGCATTACCTTATTATCAGGAGTTAGATATTGAGTATGTCCTATGTGCCAAGGTTTGGGGTGGATCTTGAGAATTACAGACATTGTCTCTCATTACTTCAATGAATACTTTCTAGTCCCAGTCCTCACCTTCACCTGTTTCCTGCCTACACTCTTGGGATTGAGAGATAAAAGGAAGACATTCCAGTAAGTTGTTAAAAGGTTTTGTATTTGGACAGATAAGCATCTGGATACATGACCTGATTATTCCCTCTACACTCCCCATGTGACCAAGCAGTGGAACATCTGTGATCCTTGCTTCATGGGTGTTCTCCAATCCCTGTCCAGATCCTGTTAGCAATATCTATGGCAACCAGCTTTAGGGACAAGATTTTGCCTTAAGGTTTTGTTGCTACTGGTACTTCCCTGATACTTTCTGTTGGAGCAAAGACAATCCCAGAGCTTGCCTATCCTAGGACCTCTAGGAGAACCCAAATGAGAAAATTATGTTGTAGTAAAACAGGAATCTGTCCTGAAATTATCATATTGGTGTCATGGTAGATAAACAAGTATATCCATATTTCAAAACATATCAAATGCATAAAATGGATTTATATTATTGTTTGTGAATTATACCCCAATGAAGTTAATTAAAATTGACATGATCATAGGAGACTCACCACCTGTTTGCTGTTCCACTCTTTTAATTTCTGACCCTTTACTTGCCATCATTCCCATCAGGTTATATTTCAACTAGCAATTAGTTGATCATCAGAGAGTTGTCTGCTGCTGCTAAGTCACTTCAGTCGTGTCCGACTCTGTGCGACCCCATAGACGGCAGCCCACCAGGCTCCCCCGTCCCTGGGATTCTCCAGGCAAGAACACTGGAGTGGGTGGAGAGTTGTCTACACCTTAGCTTTTGCTTTTTCATCTCAGCTCTGTCAGTGGCCCATTGGCTCCTGGATCCCAGCTCTGTTTCTCAGAACTTTACACACCCTATTCTCACTACTCCAACCAGAAGAACATATATAGCAGTTGATTGCCAGCTGGTGCAAAGAAGAAGAATCCAGAGGATAAAATAGCTGAATGAATACTCTCTGCTCGGAAAAGTAGAGGGCAAATAACATGGTCAGACCCAGATTTTAAAAGGTGGCTCTTTTCTTCTTCTTGCTTAACCAAGGGCTGCTGGGTGTTTAGGAAATGAATGCCACCAAGGGTATAAGCAAAATACATGTGTCATTCAGTACAAGGCAGGTATGAGACGTACAAGTGGTTCTCATATTGCATGTGGGTTTCCATAGACATATTCTTAGAAGACTCAAAGACTTGCAAACTACCTCTTGGAAGACTGAAACTTGAATATTAACCCAATATGGAGAAGCAGTGGTCCAATAGAGCCTTCCAACTAAAGAAATATACTGCCCAAAGAGTATTAGCTGTGTGTCCTATAAGCTTGAGATAATAGGTTACTTTTAACAACACATGTATCCTTTTATGACTAGTATTTCAGTAGACTATAAGCTCTGGATGTGAGAGTTGGACTGTGAAGAAAGCTGAGCGCTGAAGAATTGATGCTTTTGAACTGTGGTGTTGGAGAAGACTCTTGAGAGTCCCTTGGACTGCAAGGAAATCCAACCAGTCCATTCTGAAGGAGATCGGCCCTGGGATTTCTTTGGAAGGAATGATGCTAAAGCTGAAAGTCCAGTACTTTGGCCACCTCATGCGAAGAGTTGACTCTGATGCTTGGAGGGATTGGGGGCAGGAGGAGAAGGGGACAGCAGAGGATGAGATGGCGGGATGGTATCACTGACTCAATGGACGTGAGTCTGAGTGAACTCCAGGAGTTGGTGATGGACAGGGAAGCCTGGCGTGCTGCGATTCATGGGGTCACAAAGAGTCAGACACGACTGAGCGACTGAACTGAACTGAACTGATAAGCTCTGGCAGTGGTTTTCTGTCTTGTTTGAATGCTAAATCTTTAATGTCTTGAATAGTGCCTAGAACAAAAAAAGAAGTCAATAAATACCATTTTGTTGACCTCCTAAAACCTGGGCTCCATGAACACTAGTATTAAAAGATCTGGGAAAAAAGAGTGGTGGTAATAAATATCATATAGCTTACTTAGAAGCCTGTGGAATAAGCATGGTAGACAATTGTTCATTGAATAATTTCTGATAGAAAGCATAATATCTGAGAGCATTCTTCTTTGATGTGATGAAATAAGTATGATATATGCATCAATATCTTGGATACCTGATGTTTTATCCCATCTGCTATCTAGATAACCTACTCTTCTTTGGGACTCAATTTTATCATCTGAAAAATGAGGGATTTGAGCTATAGAATCTTCAAAGTCCCTTCCAGCTCCAAAATTTTATGCCAAAACTCACCTAAAATAATTTAACCCACAGATTCAAAAAAATTAAACAGAGAAATACAGAATGAATGTCATTACTTAGTAGTAGGTGGACAAAGACCAAAATTTTAATTAATGAGAATAATAATCCTTCATCTTTTATTAGTACATTTAATATTTTTAAAACACTTTCACATCTATCATCCTATTTGATAGTCAAAACCAGTTTACAAAACTGTTGAATATAATTCTCTAAGAAATAGCTTCATGGCATGAGATCTCACAGAAAATTAGTCACAGAGATAAGATTATAATCCAAATTTCCAGAATCCTAGTTTTAATTTTAACTTAAAATTGAGTTAGACCACAGCCTTGTATAACTCAATGAAACTATGAGTCATGATGTGTAGGGCCACCCAAGACCTTGAGAACCCCATGAACAGGATGAAAAGGCAAAAAGATAGGAAACTGAAAGATGAACTCCCTAGGTCTGTAGGTACCCAATATGCTACTGGAGAAGAGTAGAGAAATAACTCCAGAAATAATGAAGAGACAGAACCAAAGCAAAAACAATGCCCAGTTGTGGATGTGACTGGTGATGGAAGTAAAATCCAATGCTGTAAAGAACAATATTGCATAGGAACCTGGAATGTTAGCTCCATGAATTGAGGTAAATTGGAACTGGTCAAACAGAAGATGGCAAGAGTGAACATCGACATTTTAGGAACTCAATGAACTAAAATGGAATGGAATGGGTATATTTAACTCAGATGGCCACTATATCTACTACTGTGGGCAAAAATCCCTTAGAAATGGAGTAGCCCTCATAGTCAAAAAGAGTCCAAAATGTAGTACTTCGGTGCAGTCTCAAAAATGACAAAATGATCTCTTTCATTTCCAAAGCAAACCATTCAATATCACAGTAATCCAAGTCTATGCCCCAACCAGTAATGCTGAAGAAGCTGAAGTTGAATGGTTCTAGGAAGACCTACAAGACCTTCTAGAACTAACACCCCAAAGAGATGTCCTTTTCATTATAAGGGACTGGAATGCAAAAGTGGGAAGTCAAGAAATACCTGGAGTAAGAGGCAAATTTGGCTTTGGAGTACAAAATGAAGCAGGGCAAAGGCCAACAGAACTATGCCAAGGGAATGCACTGGTCAGAGCAAACATCCTCTCCCAACAACACAAAAGACGACCTACACATGGACATCACCCGATGGTCAATACCAAAATCAAACTGATTATATTCTTTGCAGCCAAAGATGGAGAAGCTCTATACAGTCAGCAAAAACAAGACCGGGATCTGACTGTGGCTCAGATCATGAACTCCTTATTGCCAAATTCAGACTTAAATTGAAGAAAGTAGGGAAAACCGCTAGACCATTCAGGTATGACCCAAATAAAATCCCTTCCAATTATACAGCAGAAGTGACAAATAGATTCAAGGGATTAGATCTGATACACAGAGTGCCGTGTGTATCCGTGTCACGACGGAGGTTCGTGACATTGTACAGGAGGCAGTGATCGAGACCATCCCCAAGAAAAAGAAAGGCAAATGGTTTTCTGAGGAGACCTTACAAATAGCTGAGAAAAGGCAAAGTGAAAAAAACCCTAAGCGAAAGGCAAAGAAGAAAAGGAAAGACATACCAATTTGAATGCAGAGTTTGAAAGACTAGCAAGGAGAGAAAAGAAAGCCTTCCTCAGTGATCAATGAAAAGAAATAGAGGAAAACAACAGAATGGGAAAGACTTGAGATCTCTTCAAGGAAATTAGAGATACCAAGGAAATATTTCATACAAAGTTTGACACAATAAAAGACAGAAATGGTGTGGACCTAACAGAAGCAGAAGATATTAAGAAGAGGTGGCAAGAATACACAGAAAACTGTACAAAAAAGATCTTCACGACCCAGATAATCATGATGGTGTGATCACTCACCTGGAGCCAGACATCCTGGAATGCGAAGTCAAGTGGGCCTTAGGAAGCATTACAATGAACAAAGCTAGTGGAGGCGATGGAATTCTGGTTGAACTATTTCAAATCCTAAAAGATGATGCTGTGAAAGTGCTGCGCTCAATATGCCAGCAAATTGGGAAAACTCAGCAGTGGCCACAGGACTGGAAAAGGTCAGTTTTCATTCCAATCCCAAAGAAAGGCAATGCCAAAGAATGTTCAAACTACTGCACAATTGCACTTATCTCACACACTAGCCCAGTAATGCTCAAAATTCTCCAAGCCAGGCTTCAACAGTATGTGAACCTTGAACTTCCAAATGTTCAAGCTGGATTTAGAAAGGCAGAGGTACCAGAGATCAAATTGCCAACGTCCATTGGACCATCAAAAAAGCAAGAGAGTTCCAGAAAAATGTCTACTTCTGCTTTGTTGACTATGCCAAAGCCTTTGACTGTGTGGATCACAACAAACTGTGGAAAATTCTTCAAGAGATAGGAATACCAGACCACCGGACCTGCCTCCTGAGAAATCTGTATGCTGGTCAAGAAGCATGAGTTAGAACTGGACATGGAACAACAGACTGGTTCCAAATTGGGACAGGAGTACATCAAGGCTGTATACTGTCACCTTGCTTATTTAATTTATATGCAGAGTACATCATGTGAAATGCTGGGCTGGATGAAGCACAATCTGGAATCAAGATTGCTGGGAGAAATAGCAATAACCTCAGATGACACCACCCTTATGGCAGAAAGCAAAGAAGAACAAAAGAGCCTCTTGATGAAAGTGAAAGAGGAGTGTAAAAAAGTTGGCTTAAAGCTCAACACTCAGCAAACTAAGATCATGGCATCTGGTCCTATCATTTCATGGCCAATAGATGGGGAAACAATGGAAACAGTGAGAGACTTCATTTTTGGGGGCTCCAAAATCACTGTAGATGGTGACTGTAGCCATTAAATTAAAAGACGCTTGCTTCTTGGAAGAAAAGCTATGACCAAGCTAGATAGCATATTAAAAAGCAGAGACATTACTTTGCCAACAAAGGTCCATCTAGTCCAAGCTATGGTTTTTCCAGTAGTTATGTATCGATATGAAAGTTAGACTATAAAGAAAGCTGAGCACTGATAAAGAAAGATGAGCACTGAATAATTGATGCTCTTGATTGTGGTGTTGGAGAAGACACTTGACAGTACCTTGAACAGCAAGATGATCAAACCAGTCCATCCTAAAGGAAATCAGTCCTGATTATTTATTGGAAGGATGGATGTTGAAGCTGAAACTTCAATACTTTGGCCACCTGATGTGAACAACTGACTCCTTTGAAAAGACCCGGATGCTGGGAAAGATTGAAGGCAGGAGAAGAAGGGGATGACAGAGGATGAGATGGTTGGATGGCATCACTGACTTGATGGACATGAGTTTGAGCATGCTCTGGGAGTTGGTGATGGACAGGGAAGCCTGGCAAGCTGCAGTCTATGTGGTCGCAAAGATTTGGACATGACAGAGCAACTGAACTGATACTGATAGTTTTAATTTTAGTTTCTTATATATATATATATATATATATATATATATATATATGTATATTTAGTTTTATATATATATATATATAGGCTTCCCTGCGGCTCAGATGGTAAATATCTGCCTGCAATGAGGGAGACCTGGGTTCGATCCTTGGGTCGGGAAGATCCCCTGGAGAAGGAAATGGCAACCCACTCCAGTATTCTTGCCTGGAAAATTCCATGGATGGAGGAGCCTGGTGGGCTACAGTCCATGGAGTCGCAAAGAGTCTGACACGACTGATGACTTCACTTTCATATGTAAGTATATATATGATATATAAATATAAATATATATATTTATAATGTCCAGAAATATCTTTTGTATTTCCTCTCAGAAGGTAATAGAACATTCTAGCTGGGCCAAAACTGGAATTTGAATAAGCTTACTTATGGGCAGGTAAATAACTTCCTTTCTACCTGCATCTGTGTCTATTCTGTTTGATTTGATTTAGACAAATATATCTGGAGAAAACCATAATTCAAAAAGATACATGTTCATTGCAGCACTGTTTACAATAGCCAGGACATGGAGGCAACCTAAATGTCCATCAACAGTGGAATGGGTAAAGAAGATGAAGTACATATATACAATGGAATATTACTCAACCATAAAAAGGAATGAAATAATGCCATTTGCAGCAACATAGATGAACCTAGAGATTCTCATACTGAGTGAAGTCAGAAGGAGAAAGATGAATATCATGTGGTATCACTTATACGTGGAGTATGAAAAAGGATACAAATGAACTTATCTACAAAGCAGAAGTAGAAGAGTTATAAATGTAGAAAACAAACTTAGGAATACCAAAGGGTAAGGGGTAGGTATAAATTGGGAGATTCAGATTGACATATACACTGTACCATATATAAAATAAATGACTAATAAAGACCTAGTATATAGCATAGGGAACTCTGCTCAATACTCTATAATAACCTATAAGGGAAAAGAATCTAAAAATGTGTGGATATGTGTATTTGTATAACTGATTCATTTTGCTGTGCACGTGAAACTAACACATTGTAAATCAACTATACTCCAATAAAAATGTTTAAATAAAATAATTTAAAAAATTAAATTAAAAAATATTAATGAGCTATGCTGTCTGCCAAGTCATTTCAGTGGTGTCCAACTCTTTGCAACCCCATGGACTGTAGCCCACCAGGCTCCTCTGTCCATGGAATTTTGAGGCAGGATACTAGATTAGTTTGCCATTTCCTTCTCCAGGGGGTTTTCCCAGCCCAGGGATTGAACCCATGTGTCCTGAATTGCAGATAGATTCTTTACCACTGAGTCAGTGAGCACTAAACCTTTATGTCTTCCAATCCTGTAATTTGCTCCATCAGAAACACAGGGAACCAAATTCTATGGTACTTGTTTTTTCAACAAACTGAAATTTTACATCAGCAAAAACAGATGCCCTAGTATAGTCAGTTTCTTAAAAATTTACAAACATGCATTCTTACCATTTAAAATCACAGGTTCTATCCCTGGGTTGGGAAAATCCCCTGGAGAAGGAAATGGCAAGCTACTCCAGTAGAGTTATACAGATAACAAATCATTGTCTTATTGTCAGAAGGGCTTTACTGTCAGTAACTGTGTTTCATCAACCTAAGTTGAAATTTTTATTTTTTAATGTACCAATTAATTGTTTTTCAAATGTTAACTGATATCTTTGAATTGAATTATTAATCAATGGTAGTTCTTTTAAAATACCACATTTTGTTGCATCACTATTGTAATTGCAGTCTCAGCAAGTATATGAGAACTACCAGATTTTCCAGTGGTTTTTGCAATCTTTTAAGACCTAATCATTCCATTGTTATTTCTTTACATTTTAAGACTGAGTTTTGAGAGATGGCCCAGGAAAAAAACATCTTTCAATGTACCCATGTTTAACTAGAAGTTCACATATTAATTTCTTTTTTATTGAAGTAGAATTGGTACAGAACATTATATTTCATGTGTACAACATTATGATGCCACATCTGTGCTAATTACAAAATGATAATCACAGCATATTGAAAAGCAGAGACATTACTTTGCCAACAAAGGTCCGTCTAGTCAAGGCTATGGTTTTTCCAGTGGTCATGTATGGATGTGAGAGTTGGAATGTGAAGAAAGCTGAGTGCTGAAGAATTGATGCTTTTGAACTGTGGTGTTGGAAAAGACTCTTTTTTTTTAATTAAATTTATTTATTTTAATTAGAGGCTAATTACTTTATAATATTGTATTGGTTTTGCCATACATCAACATGAATCCACCACAGGTGTACACATGTTCCCAATCCTGAACCCCCCTCCCACCTCCCTCCCCATACCATCCCTCTGGGTCATCCCAGTGCACCAGCCCCAAGCTTGGAAAAGACTCTTGAGAGTCCCTTGGACTGCAAGGAGATCCAACCAGTCCTTTCTGAAGGAGATCAGCTCTGGGATTTCTTTGGAAGGAATGATGCTAAAGCTGAAACTCCAGTACTTTGGCCACCTCATGTGAAGAGTTGACTCATTGGAAAAGACTCTGATGCTGGGAGGGATTGGGGGCAGGAGGAGAAGGGGACAACAGAGGATGAGATGGCTGGATGGCATCACCGACTCAATGGACGTGAGTCTGAGTGAACTCCGGGAGTTGGTGATGGACAGGGAGGCCTGGTATGCTGTGATTCATGGGGTCACAAAGAGTTGGACACGACTGAGAGACTGAACTGAACTGAACTGAAATATATATTCTTCTTAACTAAAAAAGTATTTATATTACATAACTCCAAATTCTGTTTTAACGTTTTGAAATATTCTATGCATTTACCTGCTTTCTCAAGATGTTTGCTTTCCAAGTGACCCAAAAGTCTCAATCATTTTGTAGCCTCAGTTGCAAAAGTACTATCATAATATACGACATATAGATTGTCTTGAACAGTTTCAACAAAACCATAGGCTGATATTTAGTAAGATATTGTTGACCATCTTTTCTATTTTGGCACTTAAAATAATTAATGGTAGGTTGAAGGACTTTTATAGAATCATAATAATAAAATATCAATTATTTTTACCTAATCCTTAAAGTCCAAATCACACATAAACACTGAGAATCAAATATAGACAACATCTACAAGGTAGTCAATGGCAACCCATAGGCACAAGCAGTGTACTCTCGATTTACAACTTTAAGATAGAGCAATCCATCAAGAGAAAACCTGCCAATCACAGCTATTGTTCATCATAGTTTTCTAGCACTCACCTTAAGTACCTTTTGTATGTTTTCTGTGAAATCAATGTCAATCAATTCAGTTCAGTTCAGTCACTCAGTCATGTCTGACTCTTTGCAACCCCATGGACTGCAGAACACCAGGCCTCCCTGTCCATCACCAACTAGCAGAGCTTACTCAAACTCATGTCCATTGAGTCGGTGATGCCATCCAACCATCTCATCCTCTATCATCCCCTTCTCTTCCCACCTTCAATCTTTCCCAGCATCAGGGTCTTTTCCAATGAGTCAGTTCTTCACATCAGGTGGCCAAAGTATTGGAGTTTCAGCTTCAGCATCAGTCCTTCCAATGAATATTCAGGACTGAGTTCCTTTAGGATGGACTGGTTGGATCTCCCTGGACAACAAGGGACTCTCAAGGGTCTTCTCCAACACCACAGCTCAAAAGCATCTATTCTTCAGTGCTCAGCTTTCTTCACAGTCCAACTCTCACATCCACACATGACTACTGGAAAAACCATAGCTTGGACTAGACAGACCTTTGTTGGCAAAGCAATGTCTCTGCTTTTTAATATGCTGTCTATTAATGTCAATGCTGCTCATATAATGCCCATGAAAATTCAATAAGAGAAATGAAACTTTAAGGAATAATGATTTTGGTCAGATAGAGTTGAACGTTGGAGAAACATGAAACATTGTAATATCTAAGAGTTTTTTCCATCCAATAATCAATTTTTGCCCATGTTCAAAATGCACATACTAGAGGTATTTGTACATGGGAGACAGTAAAGGACAGGGAAGCCTGGCATGCTGCAATCCATGAGGTTGCAGAGTCAGACATGACTGAGCAACTATACGACAACAACATGTATTTGTCATGAGAAGTGAGATCATTTGTAGTTCATGGGGAATCTCAAAAGGAAAACCATAAGGTATGCCTCTGGTGTTCTGGCTCAAGACCATGCCTTTTGCTGCAAAGAACTATAAACCACTCAAAAACCACTCCATAGGCTCTTGGGCCATGATAGAGACAGAGCATATGACCATGAGACATCAAGTACCCATTTAGCTAGTGCAACCCATCATAACTTACCTAGGGACCCACTTGATAGCAAAGAAGTGCAGCTATGGAACATGGGCAGGGATTCATTGGTCCTATCTCACTGTATCCCTCAAAGGCCATCAGTCTGATAGAGCAGTGAAACAGCCTCTTAAAGATGCATCTGAAGCTCCATTTTCAAGGAGCTTGGTATTTTTCCTGTGAGCTTGGTATTATTTCCCAGGATGTTGTGTACATCCTAAATAACAAAGATTATATGGTACTCCTGTATTCCTTATAGGTAAACCACAAGAGTTTGGGAAACAAAGAACAGAAAGGGACTGTCTCTTTATATTATCATCTCAGAGACCCATTTGAGAAATCTGTATGTCTTATCCCTCCTTTGGGAATTGTGGGCCTGAAGGCCCTTTTATTAGAGGATATAATACAATTCTCACTGCATTTTAAGGTTTAACATTCATCTGGTCACTTTGGGCTCCATGTGCCAAAAGACCAGTAGGCAAGGGAAAGAACCACTACCCTGGCAAAAGTAATTGCCCCTAATCATCAGGATGAGGTAGGGCTACTGTTCTCCTATAGGGGCAGGAAAGAAGATGTTTGGCATGCAGGTGATCCACTGGAATCTCGCTTGGTTTTCTCATGCCCTCTTGTTAAGAGTAAATAGAGGGACTTCTCTGGTGGTACAGTGGATAGGACTCTGCCTGCCAAGGCAGGGGTACATGGGTTCGATCCCTGGTTCAGGTAGATTCCACATACCATGGAGCAACTAAGTCTGTCTGCCACAACTACTGAGCCTGTGTGCCACAACTAATGAGGCCTGTACTCCTAGAGCCTGTGCTCCACAAGAGAAGCCACCCAGTGAGAAGCCTGTGCACAGCAACAGAGGATAGCTGCTGCATGCCACGACTAGAGGAAGCTCAAGCATGGCCACGAAGACCCAGCACAACCAAAAATAGAAATAAATAAATAAAATTTTTTAAAAGAAAGAGTAAATGGATACCATCAGCAGCTACCACCTGAGCAGGGCAATGGTAAATAGAGGCTCAGATTCCTCATGCTGCCTGGATCACAGAGGAGCTAAATGAGGGTGGATAGTGGAGGAGGATAATGAGGAGGAGGATTGCGATTTTAAGGTCAAATGCAGCTTTGGGTGCTGTACTTTACTTTCTAGGTTGCCCAGAAAACTTGAGATTTCCCAACCAAACTCCTGAAGAAGCTGCTCTGAGATTGGAACAAACTTGTAAGAAATAAGTGGATTGCTATGTGTGATGGGGGGATCTAGTGGATTCCATGGGCTCCACCCTCATCTACTCCCCAGTGCTGGCTCATCCAACCCATGCTGCTGGGAATGGCAACTGACAACACAAAGCTCTGTCTTTCACAGGGCATTGCCCTCAGCCACAGAGAACTGCCGTACCACGTGCTGTATCCTCCCTTGTGGAATGGTCTGTAGCCGGAGGCTGGTTGATTTAGGTACAAAGGCACATCCCAATTGCCTTAGTTTGAGACAACTCAAACTTTGTCTGTTTGAGAAAACATACTGTTCAAAAGGCAAAAAGATAGGAAACTGAAAGATGAACCGCCCAGGTTGGTAGGTGCCCAATATGCTACTGGAGAACAGTAGAGAAATAACTCCAGAAAGAAAGAAAAGACGGAGCCAAAGCAAAAACAACACTCAGTTTGGGCTGTCACTGGTGATGGAAGTAAAGTCAGAATCTGCAAAGAACAGTATTGCATAGGAACCTGGATTGTTAGGTTCATGAATCAGGGTAAATCGGAAGTGGTCCAAAATAAGGTGGCAAGAGTGAATATCGACATTTTAGGAACTCACTGAACTAATGCACTGGAATGGGTGAATTTAACTCGACCATTTTATTTACTACTGTGGGCAAGAATCCTTTAGAAGAAATGGAGTAGCTCTCAGAGTCAAAAGAGAGTCCAAAATGCAGTACGTGGATACAGTCTCAAAAATGACAGAATGATCTCTTTCATTTCCAAGGCAAACCATTCAACATCACAGTAATCCAAGTCTATGCCCCAACCAGTAATGCTGAAGAAGCTGAAGTTGAACAGTTCTAGGAAGACCTACAAGACCTTCTAGAACTAACACCCCAAAGAGCTGTTCTTTTCATTATAAGGGACTGGAATGCAAAAGTAGGAAGTCAAGAAATACCTGGAGTAAGAGGCAAATTTGACCTTGGAGTACAAAATGAAGCAGGGCAAAGGCTAACAGAATTATGCCAAGAGAACGCACTGGTCAGAGCAAACATCCTCTTCCAACAACACAAGAGATGACTCTACACATGGACATCACCAGATGGTCAGTACCAAAATCAAACTGATTATATTCTTTGCAGCCAAAGATGGAGAAGCTCTATACAGTCAGCAAAAACAAGACCGGGATCTGACTGTGGCTCAGATCATGAACTCCTTATTGCCAAATTCAGACTTAAATTGAAGAAAGTAGGGAAAACCACTAGACCATTCAGGTATGACCCAAATAAAATCCCTTCCAATTATACAGCAGAAGTGACAAATAGATTCAAGGGATTAGATTTGATAGAGTGCCTGAAGAACTATGGACAGAGGTTCGTGACATCGTACAGGAGGCAGTGATCAAGACCATCCTCAAGAAAAAGAAAGGCAAAAAGGCAAAATGGTTTTCTGAGGAGGCCTTACAAATAGCTGAGAAAAGCAGAGAAGCTAGTGAAAGTGAAGTCGCTCAGTCATGTCCGACTCTTTGCGACCCCATGGGCTGTAGCCTACCAGGGTCCTCTGTCCATGAGATTTTCCAGGCAATAGTCCTGGAGTGGATTGCCATTTCCTTCTCCAGGGGATCTTCCCAACCCAGGGATCGAACCCGGGTCTCCCTCATTGTAGACAGACACTTTACCGTCTGAGCCACCAGGGAAGACAAAAGGTAAAGAAGAAAAGGAAAGATATACCCATTTGAATGCAGAGTTTCAAAGACTAGCAAAGAGAGATAAGAAAGCCTTCCTCAGTGATCAATGAAAAGAAATAGAGGAAAACAGTAGAATGGGAAAGACTAGAGATCTCTTAAAGAAAATTAGAAATACTAAGGGAATATTTCATGCAAATTTTGGCACAATATAGGACAGAAATCATTGGACCTAACAGAAGCCGAGATATTAAAAGAGGTAGCAAGAATACACAGAACTGTACAAAAAAGATCTTCATGGCCCAGAAAATCACCACGTTGTGATCACTCACCTAGAGCCAGACATCCTGGAATGTGAAGTCAAGTGGGCCTTACGAAGCATCACAAAGAACAAAACTAGTGGAGGTGATGGAATTCCAGTTGAGCTATTCAAATTCTAAAAGATTAAGAGAAATTATGTGAAAGTGCTGCACTCAATATGCCAGCAAATTGGGAAAACTCAGCAGTGGCCACAGGACTGGAAAAGGTCAGTTTTCATTCCAATCCCAAAGAAAGGCAATGCCAAAGAATGTTCAAACTACCCCACAATTGCACTCATCTCACACGCTAGCCCAGTAATGCTCAAAATTCTCCAAGCCAGGTTTCAATAGTATGTGAACTGTGAACTTCCAGTTGTTCAAGCTGAATTTAGAAAAGGCAGAGGAACCAGAGATCAAATTGCCAACATCTGTTGGATTATCAAAAAAGCAAGAGAGTTCCAGAAAAATGTCTACTTCTGCTTTATTAACTATCCCAAAGGCTTTGACTGTGTGGATCACAATAAACTGTGGAAAATTCTTCAAGAGATGAGAATACCAGACCACCTGACCTGCCTCCTGAGAAGTCTGTATGCTGGTCAAGAAGCATGAGTTAGAACTGGACATGAAACAACAGACTGGTTTCAAATTGGGACAGGAGTACGTCAAGGCTGTATATTGTCACCCTGCTTATTTAACTTATATGCAGAGTACATATGTGAAATGCTGGGCTGAATGAAACAGAAGCTGGAATCAAGGTTGCTGGGAGAAATATCAATAACCTCAAATAACCTCAAATGACATTATGGCAGAAAGTGAAGAAGAACTAAAGAGCCTCTTGATGAAAGTGAAAGAGGAGAGTGAAAAAGTTGGCTTAAAACTCAACGTTTAGAAAACTAAGATCATGGCATCTGGTCCCATCACTTTATGGCAAATAGATGGGGAATCAATGGAAACAGTGAGAGACTTTATTTTTGGGGCTCCAAAATCACTGTAGATGGTGACTGCAGCCATGAGATTAAAAGACGTTTGCTCCTTCGGAGAAAAGCTATGACCAAGCTAGACAGCATATTAAAAAGCAGAGATATTACTTTGCCAACAAAGGTCCATCTAGTCCAAGCTATGGTTTTTCCAGTAGTCGTGTATGGATGTGAGAGTTGGACTATAAAGAAAGCTGAGCACCAAAGAATTGATGCTTTTGAGCTGTGGTGTTGGAGAAGACTCTTGAGAGTCCCTTGTGCTACAGGGAGATCCAACCAGTCCATCCTAAAGGAAATCAGTCCTGAATATTCATTGGAAGGACTGATGTTGAAGCTGAAACTCCAATACTTTGGCCACCTGGTGTGAAGAACTGACTCATTTGAAAAGACCCTGATGCTGGGAAAGATTGAAGGCAGGAAGAGAAGGGGACAACAGAGGATGAGATGGTTGGATGGCATCACGGATGCAATGAACATGAGTTTGAGTAAACTCTGGGAATTGGTGATGGACAGCGAAACCTCGCGTGCTGCAATGCATATAGTCACAAAGAGTCGGAGACAACTGAGCGATTGAACTGAACTGAACTGAACTGAAACCCTCCCCCAGCTCCAGGGCTCAGTGTTGGATTAACTGAAGTTTCCATTGTAAACGCATTGTGGACTGATTTCTCCTTCTGCCAGTTCTATTTTTGTGTCTTCTTTGTATATGTATTTCTTTAACAGTTATCCCTAGTAAGTCTGCTACATACAGCTTTTGGTTTCAAAGTATGTTTCCAGGAAACCCAATCTCATACCACTACCTGGCCATGCAACCAAAAACTTCCCAACAAATTAACCCTGGCAGTTATCCCCAGCTCAGTTAGGTGGTCAAAGTTTTGGGGTTTAAAGAAATAAGATGTGATTAAACAAGAACTCACTCAACTTCCTGCATCCCTATCACCTATTCTTATCCTTATCTCTTTGTCTTTGGAAGAGATATCTTGCCTGTTGTGAGCAGCTAATTCCTGCTGTTTTGTTTGGATTTCATCACCTGCCCTTTCCTCGGGGATCTGGAACACACTTTATCTCCTCTCTCACTTGTATCTTCAACCTCCGCTCTGATTCTTTCACCTCAGAATACAAATAAGCTCACATGCTTTCCATCTCAAAAAAAGACTCTTGCCATAGTCCCTTCTACCTACCTGATACTGCTTTTACTTCACAGCTAAATTTTCTTAAGGAAGTAGTTTACAGTCATTGTTTCCACTTTTTACTTCCTGGCCATTGATTATTCCCACCGTCTTCTGTTCCTATCACTCTCAGATAAACTACCTTTACATAGGTTGCAAATTACTTGATTTAATAAATGATTTAGAATTCTTATCTTACTTTACTGATCTGCAGAATTCAACTGCTAATTCCTTCTTGAGACATTTCCCTTGATTTCTAGAATACCACCCTTTGTTGGCTTTCATGCCATCTGCCTCTTGTTCTGCAGCTTCTTTATTTTATTCATTTATTTTACTTTTATTCTCTTCTATTCTATTTTTCTTTATTTCCTCCAGCTTCTTCTCATTTATCCTTAGTGCTTTTTAATGAAGAATTTCCAACTGGAGAAAAGTTGGAAGAAGTGTGCAGTGAATGCCAATATACCTATCCTTTTCTCACATATGTTTTCACACAGCCATTCCTATCTCATATGTCTACTTTAGACCATTTCTGAGTTCAGACCTATCTGATCCAAATGGACTTTTCTATCTTGATGGCCCAGAGGCCGCTCAAGGTCAGCACGGTGAAATTCAACTCATCATTCTAGATTTACTCTTTATTTTTCCTTTTATCAATCAAGTCATCAAGTCCTGTTAATTCTATTTCTTTTTTTTTTTAATTTTAATTTTATTTTTTAACTTCACAATATTGTATTGGTTTTGCCATATATCAAAATGAATCTGCCACAGGTATACATGTGTTCCCCATTCCAAACCCTCCTCCCTCCCCATACCATCCCTCTGGGTCGTCCCAGTGCACCAGCCCCAAGCATCCAGTATCATGCATCGAACCTGAACTGGCGACTCATTTCATATATGATATTATACATGTTTCAATGCCATTCTCCCAAATCATCTCACCCTCTCCCTCTCCCACAGAGTCCAAAAGACTGTTCTATACATCAGTGTCTCTTTTGCTGTCTCGTATACAGGGTTATTGTTACCATCTTTCTAAATTCCATATATATGCGTTAGTATACTGTATCGGTGTTTTTCTTTCTGGCTTACTTCACTCTGTATAATAGGTTCCAGTTCCATCCACCTCATTAGAACTGATTCAAATGTATTCTTTTTAATGGCTGATATTTCTTTACTCTGTCCAAGTTCGGGCTCTAACAATTTATTGTCTCAACTGCTCTTCCTTCAGCCAGCTTGCTGTCTCCAATTTATTCCTCACACAGCTGCCAGAGTATTGTTCCTAAATACAAGCACAATCATCTTGATTTCTTGTTTAACACCTTGCAGGAATTTCAGTTTAAGCTCTTAATGCTTTAGCAAGGCCGTCATTATCCTTTTTAGCCTCATCTTTCACTATCTGTCCTCTCAAACTTTATGAACCAGACTATATGAAGCTACCTGAAGTTCTGGAGTGTGCTTCTCTGTTCAAACCGTGTTAACTTTTCTCACACTTTCCCTTACTTCTTCACCTACTCTTCTCCATTCCAACTTCCAATAACTTTTACAAGTTGTCTTTCAAAATTCAGTTTTGATACTACTTTCTCTGGGAAAATTTCCCCAGCCATCCCTTCCTACCTTCCTATCACCACCTTACAGGGCACCTTCCCAGAGCACCTTGTCCTTATTAGTAAATTAGTTGATTCTGTTAATCAAGATTTGAAGGCCTACAAGGTATTGTACACTATATAAGGTGATAGCAGTAAAACAGTAAAAACAAACAAACAAACAAAAAAATCAGAGCTCCTGCTCTTAAAGAATTTAACCACATTTTGAGGATTAAATCAGTAAAGGGACAATTATGATAAAGTGTGGTTAGCTAATGAAAAGAAGTATGAACAAGGCACTCTGGGGATTCTTAGAAAGAATACAAGTCTGGACTTGGAGAATAAAGGGAGGTTGTTTAGAGAAAGATTCATCTAAGATAAAAAAGGAAGAATAGGAATGAGGGGAAGGGAATGAGTGAAGGAGGGAGTGGCTGGAGAAGAGGAAGGAGACGGGGAATGTGGTTTTCAGGGTGCTGGTTAGTGACAGCCTGAATCATTCATGGTAGGGAGTGTCTCCAGTGCTTGGCCCAGTGCCTGACAGAGAGTAGGCACTCAATGCACATTTATTGACTGAGTGAATGCAGGCAGGCATGAATGAGTGAACAAATAAACACACGGGCCTGAAAACAGAAGGGGCCAGATTTGAAGGACCTCCTAAGAAAAGGACTTTGGATTTCATTCTGAGGACACCCCACTGGCGCTCCACAGAAGAAAGGCTTTAAGCAAGAGGTTGACATAGTCAGATTTATACTGTAATTAAGAGTGTGGGTGAAATGAATTGGAAGGAAAGCAAAGAGGTAAGTCTAGCAGTAGGAGATCAGTTAGGAGGCTGGTGTGGTCGGTCATTGATGTCAAATGGTGGTGACCTGAAAGAACGATGTACAGTTGGAATGGAGAAGAATAACTCTTTTGAGAGATAAAGAGAACACAGGTCAAAGGACTTAGCAATTGATTGTCAGAATGAAGATAAGAAAGCAGTTAAGTGTGATATCCAAGTTGTTAGCCTAGGCAATTGCTGGCAGCCACGAAGGCAGGAAAACAGAATGAGGAGGTTCTGGGGATGAAAATTTGTGTTTTGAACATTTGAGTGAGTTGGAGGCATTCTTTGGTCCTGGGCCTATTTGCCCACAGATCATTTTCCTTGCTCTGTTGTGTGTCGACTTGCTGGCTACAATCCCTGTGCTCTCATGTTAGCTGGTTTCTGGCTCGGTTTGGGCATGGGAGGCACTGGCAAGAGATTAGAGAATAAGAGGAGGGGAAAGGCCAGGATATTGTTCCTCTTCCCTTCCAGCCTCCAGCATGTCTCCAGCTGTGGCTGCGACTGCTCTGGGGCCCAAGCTCTCTCCAGACAGGCTTGTTCCACTTTTTTCCAATAACCCCACACTCTGTGTTTGAGTGACACATCACCTGCTTGGTCTCTCCTGTCTAGGAGTGGCGGTGACTTCCTGCTGTTGCTAGACGCAGGATTCCCTTAAAGCCTCCTGTTTGGCCTTTCAGCTCTTTGCTCCCATGGAGTATTAAACTCTCTTTTTATTATCATTATTATTTTAATTTATTTTTAATTGGAGTATAATTGCTTTACAATTTTGTGTTAGTTTCTGCTGTACAACAATGTGAATCACCTATAAGTATACATATATATCCCTTTCATCTTGAGCCTCTCTCTTACCTGCCATCTCACCCTTCTAGGTCATCACAGAGCAGCAGGTTGAGTTTCCTGTGCTATACAGCAGCTTCCCACTAACCATCTATTTTACACATGGTAGTGTACATATCTCATGCCAAAGAATGCTCAAACTACCACACAATTGCACTCATCTCACACACTAGTAAAGTAATGCTCAGAATTCTCCAAGCCAGGCTTCAGCAATACGTGAACCGTGAACTTCCAGGTGTTCAAGCTGGTTTTCGAAAAGGCAGAGGAACCAGAGATCAAATTGCCAACATCCGCTGGATCATTGAAAAAGCAAGAGTTCCAGAAAAACATCTATTTCTGCTTTATTGACTATGCCAAAGCCTTTGACTGTGTGGATCACACTATTGTTAAGCAATATTAATTGATGGATCCACTTTTACAGTAAAATTGAACTCAAGCAACCTGAAGAGTGCTCAATCTGAATTAATAAGAAATCTGAACCACTAAATACTTGTTAGCATAGGAGTTTATTGCCCTCGGGATTGTCATGATACAAGTGAAACAAAAGCAGTAAGTTGCCCCAGTTGTTAAGTCATTTACTGAGCAGATAAAAATAATTAGAAATCATTGCTGTTATGCATATAACTGTGTATATAAAGGATATTGCTAAATAAACAGAAGATAGCAGGTTTGTTTAGATGTGTTAAGCATTTCACTGAATGCTCTAATCTTGGATACACAATTGATTTCCCAGGAAAGGATCTGCAGAGGTAACCTCAGGCAGGGTTCATACCACCAAATCTGAGCCGTGGCTGAATAAATCAGAAGTTACAAACAAGGCATCGCAAAGTGCAAATTTTGATATGGTATTAGTGGTTTTAACAGTAAGAGAAAAAAAATGCTATCAATACAGGACATTTCATAATTCAGTAAACGAAGAGCCAGTTGTTGTTGTTTAGTCACTAAGTCATGTCCGACTCTTTTGCAACCCCACAGACTACAGCCCTCCGGGCTTCTCTGTCCATGGGATTTCCTAGGCAAGAATACTGGAGCAGGTTTCCATTTCTTTCTCCAGGGGCATCTTCCCAATCCAGAGATCAAACCCATGTTTCCTGCGCATCTCCTGTTGGCAGGTGAATTCTTTACCACTTGGAGAGCCCAAGAGCAAATTTTATTGATTTAAATCATACATTGTTCAATTTACTAGTTCTATGACTGTATCTTTTTACACACAAACACACACACACAGTGGAAATTCATTGTTTGGGGCCTATAAGACTTTTGTTTCATTATTTCAGAACATGCAAATGAGGGTATCAGAAAACAGATTCAAATATCATAAGACTAGTCAAATCAAGGAACACTAATGCTCAGAATTTAGTCAAATTTTCAAGTAAAGAGGGAATTTTGGCAGCAGTATATATCTTCTATCAATGCTTATATATGGGATCTAGAAAAATGATACTGATGAACTGATTCGAAGGGCAGGCATAGAGGTGCAGATGTAGAGTCCAGACTTGTGGACACAGTGGGGGAAAGAGAGAGGGGGACAAATCGAGAGGGTAGTATTGGCATACATATGCTACCATGTGTAAAGGAGATAGCTAGTGGGAAGCTGCTGTATAGCACAGGGAGCTCAGCTCGGTGCTGCCATGATGACCTAGAGAGGTAAAATAGGAGGTTGGGAGGGAGGCTCAAGAGGGAGGGAATATATGTATACAAATGGCTGATTCACATTGTTATACAGCGGAAACTAACACAACATTGTAAAGCAATTATATTCTAATAAAAATAAATAAATGAAAAGACAGATTGTTTTCATACTAGGAAGGCTCTCATTTAAAGTTATTGATACCTATATATGACAATTTCCTTTAAGAGCAAGGACTCTCTAATTCAGAGGAGAGTCAGGTCCGTTCTTAAGAGCTAGGGTTTCTGGGCTTTGCTTTTGTCACCAGTAGGAGGGGCCATGCTGGGTTCCAGGGCTGTCTGCTTTGTATGCTGCAAGATCTGTGATCTGGAGGAAAGGAATGAGGCCAGTGAGCTTCAGTTTGTCAGAAGACTGCTTCAGAGGACTGTCTTCTGGTGGTGGAGAACCCATCAGAAATATTTCCTCCTGCTTTCTGCATGAAAAATGGAAGTAGCAGTGAGAAGCTAGGGAGAGTGTGTTCTTGATATCATACTTTGAGTAACTGACAAAACTCATATTTTAGAATCATTTTAATTTTGTAAAAAACAGCAGCAACATGGATTTATCACAAAAATAAAAATAAAAAAATTAAGTCATGCCTAATTTCACTATTGGAGAAGGCAATGGCACCCCACTCCAGTACTTTTGCCTGGAAAATCCCATGGACGGAGGAGCCTGGTAGGCTGCAGTCCATGGGGTCGGTAGAGTCCGACACGACTGAGCGACTTCACTTTCACTTTTCACTTTCATGCATTGGAGAAGGAAATGGCAACCCGCTCCAGTGTTCTTGCCTGGAGAATCCCAGGGACGGGGAAGCCTGGTGGGCTGCCATCTATGGGGTCGCACAGAGTTGGACACGACTGAAGTGACTTAGCAGCAGCAGCAGCAATTTCACTGTGTAGAGGCAATCTCTTCTCTCAATTTGGAATAAATTCTTCTGAGACCACTGCCATGCAAATTGCTGTAGACTGAATATTTGTGTCCTCCAAGAGTCATTTGTTGAAACCTAATCCCCAAAGTGGTGGTATTTGGAGATGGGGCCTTTGAGTCACAACGGCGGAGCCCTTAAGAATGGTTATGCTGTGATAATGAGACCACAGATTGCTCCCTTGTCTCTCCTCCCCTGTGAGGGTACAGCTTGAAGATCGCCGTCTGTGAACCAGGAAGCAGTCTCTCACCAGACACCAAACCTGTGGACGCCTTGATCTTGGACTTCTCAGCCTCCAGAATTGTGAGATATAAATACTGTTCATAAGCCACCCAGTCTGTGGTATTCAGTTTTAGCAACTTGAACAGACTAAGACACAATTATGTATATTTAAAAGGGTCTTCATATTATACATACTGCTCTGTAATCCACTTTTTCTGTGCAAAAATATGTCATCTTCCATGTCAGTACCTAGTTGCACTATTGATGATGTTTTGGTATTCCATTTCATACATTCACTGTAACTTATTTAACCAACAGCCCCACAGAGAGATATTTGGCCAACCTCCAGTTTTTCACTATTGGATGCCTAAGATGAACTATTAGCAACAATTTTTTAAGGTGAAGCCTCAAGCACCTGTCATAAGATACTTGGGGATAGGGTGAGAAAGATGGAGTAGGAATGAAAAAGGCACTCATAAGAGGGGGCAGGGAGGTATTTATGAGTTGATACTGTTCTTGATGGTTCTTGACACGTACATTAAATCAGTTAACAGGAGTAGGGTGGAGGAGGATAGTGTGAGGAGGGAAAAGTCCAAGAGAATGAAATGACAGGTACAGAGAGAGAAAAACAGAGCCAGACAACAGATTGAGAGACAGATGGCAAAGGGAAAGAAGGACTGCCACTAGAAAAAGTAGAAATGATCAAAAAAATCTATCAAGGCTACAAAAGAAGTTTTATGATGATTGCAAAAAGGACAGTGACATTTACACCCCTCAAGTAATCATATATTATTGAATAAATGAAAAGGGGGACAAATTCCCCCAAATCTGGAAACTTTGGTTATCAGAGTAGATATGAAGTAACCTTCTAAAACCTAAAAATAGTAGCAGATGCAAACTATTATACATAGAATAGATAAACAAGGTCCTACTGTGTAGCACAGGGAACTATACTCAATATCCTGTGATAAATCATAATGGAAAAGAATACAAAAACACTACATATATGCATAATTGAACCACTTTGCTGTACAACAGAAATTAACACAATATTGTAAATCAATTACACTTCAATTAAAAAAGAAAATAAAAACCCTGGAACAAAGAATAATAATTAAGAATTTTCATTTTACTTCACTTAATTCATTAACCCACATCACAAATTGAAGATTGTCATTTAAAAAATAGTTTATATTAACCCTTAACTCTGACACTTTAGGTTTTCTCTTATAGAGATTAACTGGGGTTAAAATATTTTGCATCATTGCTTTGCATCACAGCCCCAGAGAACATGAAAGAGGAAGGTTAGCTTCCCTTTTCTCCTACTGTGGTGCCTGCTTCCTGTTTTAGAAGAAAAAAGTGTGAACTGTCACTTTCTCTAGAAAATCATTCTTCCGTATATTTTAGAGTAGGGTGGCATGTGCAATTTGTGGGGGCTGGAAGATGGCCTCTATGGTGATATTTTCTACATGCATTTGTAGAAAACAATGAAAAAGCATTTGTATAATGAACATCACTTATATACATATTACAGTGCATTTAAAGTTTTTTTAAAAATCAACATATGTAAAGATAACAATCCTGATATCCCATGGGAGGCTATCAGACACATATGAAATTATTTATGTGAAAGTGTTTCTGCTGCTGTTATTTAGTTGCTTAAATCAGGTTCAACTCTTTTGAGACCCTGTGGACTGTAGCCTGCCAGGTTCCTCGATCCATAGGATTTCCCAGGCAAGAACACTGGAGTGGGTTGCCATTTCCTTCTCCAGGGGATCAAACCCAAGTTTCCTGTGTATCCTGCTTGGCAGGTGGATTCTTTACCATTGAGCCACCTGGCAAGTGGTTAGCAAGCTCTAGAAGTCTGTACAAGTACAAGATCTTTTTAATATTACTGGAATTGATTATACCCTGGCATCTGCAGAATCTTCCCAAAGACAGAATTTCTTCTCCTTTCCCACATCAAGGGGTTGGAATGAGGGAACAGATCAACAAATAGCCTTGCTGCTCATTCTCCCCCAGTATGATCACTTGCATGGACAGAAAAATTAGGAAAATGTCTTTTCCTTTGTTAAATCTGTAAGAATTGGTCAGGTTTTCACTCTTTTAACTGAAAAAAAAAATCTACTCAAGACTGGCTCATATGAATTATATCCTGTGTGGGACTCTGTCCTGTGTCACTGACACACCCCAAGTGAAGGGAAAGGGTGGTCATTGCTTCCTAATGCTCCTAAGGGCATTTTAATTAAAGCACTGATGCTTCATGCCCCACAAGTATAGCATGACTCAGCAAGGTTAGTCATACCATTGCAGCTCTGGAGCATCAGAACACATCTAGTCACATGACCCTGGAGCTCAAGGGCACCAAACCAGACTCATTTAGCGGAACAGCTCACTCAAGTCATTCCTGTTACTGAATGACCATGGGATAGGGCAGATCAAGGGCAGCACAGACCACTGTGGATTCTTGACAGAAAGTTTTTCTATCATGTTACCTTGAGTCTAACCTAAGTGTGTGCCAATCACTTCTAAAGAGGGGGTGGAGGCAAACCTCCTTAAAGATTCTGATTCGTGTCTTCCATTTGGAGAGAACTTTTGGTCTGTTCGTATTTGTGGCTTTTCTTTGTTCCATTAAAGACTGAGGCATCACACACTTGAATGAGCTCAAAGTATTTTAAAGGAAAAAAGCTCCAAATCTCACCTTCAACCAGCTATGCCCCACCTCATTATTTTTTTCATAGTACCCACACGTAATTTAGGTCTCTCTGAGCATCCTGTTTTTCTGAAAGTGTAAGCATTGCATGTATAATTTGCTCGCCATGTCATTCTGAAATCTTTAATGCATATGGTTCAGACATCTTGTTTGCTTTTTGTTTAATTAATGCAATGCCAGCTTGCTACTGCTGCTGCTAAGTCATGTCAGTCATGTCTGACTCTGTGCAACCCCATAGACAGCAGCCTACCAGGCTCCCGTCCCTGGGATTCTCCAGGCAAGAATACTGGAGTGGGTTGCCATTTCCTTCTCCAATGCGTGAAAGTGAAATGTGAAAGTGAAGTCACTCAGTCATGCCCAACTCTTTGCGACCCCATGGACTGTAGCCTACCAGGCTCCTCCGTCCATGGGATTTTCCAGGCAAGAGTACTGGAATGGGTTGCCATTGCCTTCTCCGGCAATGCCAGCTTATTTACTGCAAAAAAAATCTACTTCTTTTTCTTCTGGAAGAGGAAAGTTAAATACCATACACATTAAAGGTATTCTGTGTTTCAGTCTAATACAGAGGCTGCTGCTAAAGTATTATACTTTAATACACTGTCAGGTAATTCCACAATTCTGTTTACTTATTGGTTTTATTTTTATGTTTTTTTTTTTAAATGGTGTTTTGTTTAACCGCTACAAGTTAGAAAGACATCTTCAATGTCAATGATGTAGCTTCTTCACTCAGGAGTTTTAAAACTGGCCAATTCTAGAAATGAAAAAAAAAACTAGCATATGTGGTTAGTTGCACTTTTTATGGCTCAGCTTTGTGTTTCAGAGATGTTAAGGACTCCAAATAAAACAAACAAGCTTATCTGCAACTGCTCCAGCAATTCTCGTGTATAATTTTGTTTGTTGGTTTTGTGTTAGGGCTTCATAATCAGCATGATATTACTCATGCAGGGTCTAGTTTTGGATGTAGGAAAGGTGCTACTTGGTAATTTTTTTTCTTTTGCTTCTTGGAATTTTTGAATTCTGCTTAAAAATGACAAATGTCTGCTCTCTTGGGCTTTCGGTACCTGTCAGACTCCACATTTACATTTCTGTCCCCCCCCCTTTTTTTTTCAGTTATCTTGATGGATGTTTTGGAATGTGCTCTGAAAAAATGCACACTAATATGCAGCAGAGACATTTATTTTTTTTCTAGCAGAAGCTCATCCTGTGACATGCTTAGGCATCAGAGGATAGTCGCTAAGGTAGATAACATCTGAAACTCTGTATATACCTTGATTTCTGATCCCTTGGAAAATGTGGTTCTTTGAGAAAGGGAGTGGGAACCCATATAGGCTTTTATGGATTCAAATTCCAATATCGGTGCCTTTGAAGTTGTTGTTAGGAAATCATTTGAGTAACAAGTCTAGTCATCACCATATCCTGATAACCCACCAGGCAGATAAAATGCTTCCTGTAAATTATGACATAGAACCTCCACCCACGGAGATTCACTATATTACCCAGCTGTCTTTTAAGTAAATTTTCTCTCTGAAATTACTTACAAGGAATCCAATGTAAAATATACTCACAAGTATTTACCTAAGTACAGAGATAGATAGCATTTAAAAATGAGTCAACAGTCTTCTCACCCTTTAAATCTGCCAGTTACCGAAATTTTCTATGGCATCTTGATCCTTAAAGGAGCCCCAGGAAGTAATTTAATCCATTCCCAGACATCTGGACAGACAAGCTAATCTTATCTTATTCTTCAACAAATGTAGCCAAGGTTCCTCCTAGCCTTTACAGTTTTGCTTTATAAGTGGCTTTTTAAAATTTTTTCCTCTGTTGGTTGAATATACCTGTTTCTGAGTATTGAGTCAATGACTGGGCCCATTAAAAGGAGCAGAAAAGAGATTTGCCAGGACAAACAATATAATTAAATTTTAATTCAGACCACACAATATACAAGTAGGCATATTATTATGACATATAACGACAGGCATATTATTATGAAATGATTTAAGTGTGGCCCTAAAAATACTATTTTTAGTAGTTTTACCTGGCTATTACTGGCTATTGCTCCAGCCTGGCTATTGCTCCCTTTATACCTGCTCAGAAATGGAGCTCTTACATCTCCTTTCTGACAGCTATGCATAGATTTCGGTTGAGGAGTAACCTGACATTAGATCCATGTCACAATGACCCAGATGGTGTGCGTGTTTGAGAAATGGAAATATATAATAAATTTGTTCCTTTTCTGGTCCAGTGCGTTGGGCGGTATTATGGCTACAACATGACTGTGTGTGCTTCTTATCTCAAAGAGTTTCTTTTTTGTCTGCTTGAATACGTTCATGGCTTTTCAATGTCCAAATGTAATTTAGTATTTTCTGACAATTATACTTTTTTAAAAAGTATCTCTTTTGTGTTTGTTATTTTCCATAATTTCATTACTTGGTCATTCAGAAACTCTTTTAACCAGATATTCTATTTATTTTGTATATCCAATTCATTCACTCTGATAATATTTGTTTGCTGTTGTCATAAAAAAGCACAGCATTTTTATCCTAAATAGAATATATCTAATCTATTTCTCTCAGGGTTAAAACACTAAGCCCAGAGAAAACAAGTGAGCTCTTCAAGGTCAACAGACACTAGAGTAGTTGAAGGAGCCGAGTCTAGCACCTACAGCCTTCTGATTTCTAGCCCAGGAATTTTTTGGTGAGTGGGGAGGAATTTTTTTTTATCACTTTTTAATATGTTTTGTCACATGGATTTCAAAAATCCTACAGATAATTTAAATGAGTGACTAGTTTCTCCTCTAATTATTCAGATTATATCAATTGTTCTTTAATGATTTAAAATTTTGTGCAAGTGGGACTTTCTTCTATGTGAAAGCAGGTACATCATTTCCCAACTCTCTCTTCTAGGAGCCACTAAACATGAGCAAAATATTTACACTTAGATGGATATGGTGTTGTACCATTTAACTCGCTAGTGATCAGCCTGGACCTGTACTTGGAATAGCTCTATTCATGTTTTATTTTCTCCTTCCAGAGAGTGCCGAGAATACAAAGCAACTCTCACCCATCTCCTTGCATAAATCTCACTAGAAAGAATTTCAGTAAAAACATTAAAATATTCAGTACTGAGGCATTCAAACTGTATCGGCAAGTAGGTAGAATGCAACCTTATAAACCATCATCCACTGAAAGTATACTTTTATTTGTGACACTAATTCATTTAAGAAAGACTTCCATCTAAATTAGTACCACATCTAAAAACAAACTAGCACATAAATCCAGAAACAACTAGGGAGAACAGTCAATTAAATCATCTAGATAATATAAATGGGAAAACACTTTCACAACTCTCTGCCTGATTTTTGCACTAGCCATGATGTCTTGATATTTCTTCCAAAGAGAATGTTTAAATTAAAGTTGTCCCAAAGCAGCTATTTCACTTGGGGTTGGGAGTATCACTGACTAGTGCATCTGGATTAATTTATATCTGCATTCACTATGTAGTAATAATCTTAGAAAACAGAAGAGCTTCGGTGGGTTTGGATCCATGTTTAGAGAGTTCAGGTGCTAGCTGGATGGCCTAGAACTGGTTCCCAAACTTTAGTCATTTGGCAGTCCCCTTTATGATTTTTGCAACTTCCAGCTATATACCCTTTATATATTTCTTATGTCATATTTTCTTTTTCTTGAAGTTGAGTAAATTGAAAACTTAAATATGTCTATTTAAAAGGAAAATTGTATCACTCTTATAAACAGAAGCTAGATTACTTGCCATAATATACAGTAAGCATGAATGTAAGTAAAATAAAATCCAACGTTATTCTATTTTATGGTGTCACTTCAGAAGACTGTGATCTTCCAATCTGTCATCCTTTTTGTTAAAAGTTAGAGTTACAAATTTTGCATCAGAGGAGTATTAAATACAAACTTGCATTGAACTGAGATTTTCTTGAGGTTATCGGAAGGATTGAAAGAAACTTAGAAAAAGGCAAATCTGCTTCTGCAACATCCTCCCCCCAGCATGATCCCACGCTGTGATGCTGGGGGTCTTCGAGCTGTCCTGCCAATGCACAGAGCTCACGTCTGCCTCTGCACCCTCACAATTGCTATTTATGCCCTTCCCCAGAAAGGACTTCCCCCAGAGTCTTACAGAGCTCTGTCTCCCACTGGCTTTTACTCAAGTCTGCTTTATCAGAGAGTTCTTCCCTGCCTGACTACAGGCAGTAAAATACAGGCATACTTCATTTTAGTGTGCTTTGCTTTATTGGGCTTCATAAATATTGCCTTTTTATTTTTCTTACAAATTAAAGGTTTGCAGCAGCCCTGTGTCAGGCAAGTCTGTCAGCACCATTTTCCCAACAGCATGTCCTCAGTTCATGTCTCTGTGTCACATTTTGTTAATTCTCGAAATATTCTAAACGTTCCTACTATTATTATATTTGTTATGGTGATCAGTGATCAGTCACTGTTATAATTGTTTAGGGACACCACAAATTGTGCCCATACAAGACGGTGAACTTAGTTGTTAAAATGACAACAAAGGATTTAGAATATTACTTATTCTATTTACTTTAGAATAAACTTAGTTGATAAAGTAGAGGCAAGTTTTAAGAGGATTGACTCCACTTTTGTGGTAAAATGCTATCAAATAACACTGCAGGCTACAGAGAAATCATTTATGAAAGGAAGAGACAATAGATGTGACAAATTTCATTGTTGCCTTATTTTTTTGAGAGAGAGTAATTATTTTTATTGAAGTATAGCTGATTTACAATGTTGTATTAATTTCTGCCATATAGTAAAGTGATTCAGTTATCATTATATATGTATATTTTATATATGTATGCTGCTGCTAAGTCGCTTCAGTCGTGTCCGACTCTGTGTGACCCCATAGACGGCAGCCCACCAGGCTCCCCCATCCCTGGGATTCTCCAGGCAAGAACGCTGGAGTGGGTTGCCATTTCCTTTTCCAATGCATGAAAGTGAAAAATGAAAGTGAAGTCGCTCAGTCGTGTCTGACCCTTAGCGACCCCATGGACTGCAGCCTTCCAGGCTCCTCCGTCCGTGGGATTTTCCCAGGCAAGAGTACTGGAGTGGGGTGCCATTGTCTTCTCCGTTATAATATGTATACATGTATACATATATAATTCAGTTATTATATGATTAAGTTTTGTAAAAGAGACATTACATATCCATTACATATCCCCATATTCTGGGGTTTGTAACCCCAGAAGAATCTGCAAAACATATTGACCTCTTAACCTCCAGGTTATAGATGTCCTGGTGATTTTCACTTCTTTTGTTATACTTTAATTTGATGACTGATTTTATCCCCAGTAAAAGCAGTCCATGATTACAAAATTTCTGTTTTTGTAATCAGGCAAAACAATAGTGCTAGTTCCGTGTAGAAAAATGAGTGGTGTTTAACACAAGTCCTCAGCTCATTAAAGTTTGGAGTCAGTAAGAATTAGGGCACTGAATCAAGCCTTGTTTAGGTGAATAAATTTAGTGAGAGAAATTCCAGTCTACAAAGCTGCAGTTTTAATCCTTAACTCCAGGTAGTCATTTCGTAAGTGGTTTCCTTTGGTCATATAAGGTAACTGTGGGTCACATAAGTTCTGTTAGAAAAACAAATCAAGCCTTCTGCCCCACTAATGGTGGATCAGGTAACTTTCTCTCCTAGGAAGAAAAACCATATTCTATAATATCAATAAGCTTATCAAGGCTTCCCTCACCCCCTGATTCTGCTTAGTGTCTTATAGGGCAGGCTAATGCTCCAAACAAAATTTAGATCTGTTAAATGGATAATCCCATTTTCCATTAAGAATTATTTTGCACTTACAAAACTAAAGTGTCACCTTGCATTTATTTTTAAAACAGGAAAATATTGATGAAGCAAATTTGTCTTTCTCATTTATTGTATTCTGGAGCAAGGTTTATTTATACTCAGTGAAATGATCACTTTTCTGATAATTTCTCTTTTTCCCAGCAAAGAAAGCTTAATCTTCTTTCTGAAAATGATTCTATTAGGGCAGCAAATCCCACACTGAAAATTGTTCCAGATCTCAAATTACATAACTTGAACAGATGGCAGTCTCATGGTTTTGACATGTTGGGCTACAGTCCTAGTCCGTGCAGAAGAACCAGCTCTGGAGCCTTCCAGTAGACAAGCAGACCGATCCCGTGAGCAAGCAGACCTGTATGACCATGGAATCAGGTTGAGAGCTGCAGTCTGGCTCAGCTTCCCATGTTCACAACTCCAAAGCAAATTCCTCAGGATCCTGAAAGACATACCAGTAGTCCTAGAGAAACTAGTGGTAAATTTGGTTGAATCATAAAAATAAACAAAGCTTTTCCTGTGAGAGAAAACAGACTCTCAGGGAACGCTATACCAGAAGAGGGATATAGTTTATGGTAAGACTTGCAACGTCACATGCAGTTAGTTACTGAATGGATATGTTCCAATGGTGTCTTGGGTTTGGAGCACAAAGAGATGAAACAGCTAAAAATGCCTGTCTTCACAGAGCTCGAAATTTAGTGGGGAGAAGGACAACTAATGAATCAATAAACAAATGAACAAATAAACATTCACATATGAGGGTGATAAGTGCCAAGGAGGAAAAACAAATGCAGAAAAGAGGGATAAGTATGTGAAATTTTAGACAGAATGGCGCAGAAATCCTTTTTAAAAAGGTGACATTTGAGTAAAGACTGAAGAAAATAAAAATGCAGATCATGTGTACTTTGGGAGAAGGGCATTCTAGAGAGAGGATACAGCCAGTGCAAATGCCCAGGGTCAGGGGAATAGATGGACTGTATGAAGAACTACAAAAAATCCAGGGTGGCTGAAGCAGGGGAAGGTTGCATGACATGAGATCTGGGAGAGAAAGTGAGGTCAGATTATGCAGAGTTTAAAAGAGCATAATTTGGAATTTGTCTTTTATTCTGAGTGAGGTGGAAACCACGAGGAGGGTTTGGAGCAGACAAAGGACATGATTTGAATTATTATTTTTCAGGATCCTTTGTGTAGAAAATCAACTGTAGGGTAGTAAGTGTAGAAACAAGGGGTGAGGAAATGAGAGGCATAAGGAAAGCATTTAGAAGAATGAGAGATAAGGAGGTAAGAAATAATGATTTGAACCAGAATGGTACCAGTGGAGGTGATGAAAAGTGTACAAATTCTAAGTGTATTTTTAGTGTAAAACTAACAGTTCTGGTTCATGAATTAGATATGTAAGAAAAAAGAGAAGCGTCTAGGATCATTCCAAGATTTGGGGGTTGTGCAGCTGGAAGGATGCAATAGAGCTGAGAAGTGTTGTGAACAGGAGAAGAATGTGGGAAGATGAGCAGATTTGGGGGATATCAGACTTTTGAGATGTTTATTAAATCTCCCTGGTGGCTCAGACAGTAAAGAATCTGCCTGCAATGTGGGAGACCTGGGTTCAATCCTTCAGTTGAGAAGATCCCCTGGAGGAGGGCATGGCAACCCACTTCAGTATTCTTGCCTGGAGAATCCCCACAGAGGAGCCTGGTGAACTATAGTCCATGGGGCCAAAAAGAGTTGGACATGACTGAGCAAATAAGCGCAGCACACATTAGATCTCCAAATGGAGATGTTGAGTAGGCAATGGGATATACAAGTTAGGTATGCCAAGGAGAGATTTGGGCAAAAGATATAAAAGTCTGGGAATCATAAAGATATACATAGTATTTAAAGTTATGTGACTTGATGAGTTTACCTAGAGAGGGGAGTGAGAGTGAGTGTTCAGTTCAGTTCAGTTCAGTTCAGTCACTCAGTCATGTCCGACTCTTTGCGACCCCATGAATTGCAGCACGCCAGGCCTCCCTGTCCATCACCAACTCCCGGAGTTCACTCAGACTCACGTCCATCGAGTCAGTGATGCCATCCAGCCATCTCATCCTCTGTCGTCCCCTTCTCCTCCTGTAGAACCAGGTAAATATAGACAGTAATCATTTGTATGGAATGCTGCTGATTAGTAAGATGAGGCAAGTTGGCAATTGAATTTAGCCATATACAAGTCATCATTAATCTTTACAACATGAGCTATAGACCTGTTGCAGCAGGTCCAAGAGAGAATGGAGACGTTGAAGAAAGACAGTTGTTTCAAAAACATTTGCTTTGGGGACTTCCCCGGTGGTCCAGTGGTGAAAGTGTTAGTTGCTCATTTGTGTCCAACTCTTTTGCAACCCCACGGATGGTATCCCTCCAGACTCCTCTGTCCTTGCCTGGAATTCTCCAGGCAAGAATACTGCAGTGGGTAGCCATTTCCTTCTCCAGGGGATCTTCCCAACCCAGGGATCGAACCCACGTCTCCTGTATCTCCTGCATTGCAGGCGAATTCTTTGCCACCAGGGAAGCCCAGTGGTGAAGACTTTGCCTCCTAATGCAGGGGGTGTGGGTTCAATCCCTGGTTGGGCAGCTAAGGTCCCACATGCCTCGAGGCCAGAAAACCAAAACATGAAACAGAAGCAATATCGTAAATGGTCCATATCAAAAAAGTACTTTTAAAAATTTGCTTTGTTTTAAAAATGAGAGGAATTAAGTGGTAGCTAGATAGGGAGGCGGGAGCAAGAGAGGATTAAAGAAAACTTTCTATTAAAGTATAATGTACATAATAACATGTACACTGATTACACGTGCAGCTCTCTGTCTTTAATACAACCAAATACACAGAGAAGCACCCTGGGAAGCCTCATGCCTGGTCCCTCCCAGTCACTCTTCCCACCCTACTCAAGGGCATCATCTGTCCTGACTTCTAAAACCACAGATTCATTTTGCATATTTTGTATTTAACTTAAACGGAGTCACACTATTCATACTCTTTTGTATATGGCTGCAGTCTAATCTTCCTTATCATTGTATAATAACCCATTGCAAGAATATACCAAGATTTATTTATCTATTCTACTGTTGTTGAGCACTTGGGTATTTTCCAGTTTTACAAATAGTGCTGTTGTATACATTCTGGAATATATCTTTCACTGAATATGTACATACACATTTTACTGGTTATATTTCAATGAGTGGATTGCTGAGGCATAAAGTATACATATGGAGAAGGACACAGCAATCCACTCCAGTGTTCTTGCATGGAGAATCTATGGATAGAGGAGCCTTGCAGGCTAGAGTTCATAGGGTCACACAGAGTAGGATACGACTGAAGTGACTTAGCATGAATGCATATGAAGTATGCATTTGTTCAGCTTTAATTTTCCAAAATGGTTGTACTAACTGCCCCTCTCTCCAGCACTGTAAGAGAGACTTTATCAGTCACAGCAGTGATTTTATCTCCATCTGTCACTCGTTGGTCTTATTTCTCAATTTGTTGAGAATTAAAGTTGTAAATAGGAGTGGAATTTATTGAGCCCCTTTAAAACCTTAAGGATAAGACCCTACTGCCCACAGTTTTCGGAGAAGGCAATGGCACCCCACTCCAGTACTCTTGCCTGGAAAATCCCATGGATGGAGGAGCCTGGTGGGCTGCAGTCCATGGGGTCGCAAAGAGTCGGACACGACTGAGTGACTTCACTTTCACTTTTCACTTTCATGCATTGGAGAAGGAAATGGCAACCCACTCCAGTGTTCTTGCCTGGAGAATCCCAGGGACAGGGGAGCCTGTTGGGCTGCCGTCTGTGGGGCTGCACAGAGTCGAACACGACTGAAGCAACTTAGCAGCAGCAGCAGCCCACAGTTTTATGAGCACTGACCACCGCTATGGAACCTGGCACCGTGCCTGACACAGGATATATATGCAGCGTGTGTTGTTGCTCTTATTTTGCCATCCTCCTCTCAGACCTACTTCCAGGCAAGGGTAAGGTAAGGCAGTGATAACTGCACATGCTTTCTTTTCAACTCACATTTACTCATCTGATCTTGTTTTACAGGGCTGGGAAAGGGGAAAACTCAGGTTTCTTCACTGATCATATTGTAGGGCAAAGAACAGTACAGAAGCTCAAACACTCCTTTCCATAACTCCTGTTGCAAGCGTCCATCAGATCAGGCATCTCACCGGGTTGTTGGAAGGGCTGAAAAACAGTTACACCCTGGCTGTGATAGGTTTCATTGTAAAATAAGTCAATTAATATACTTTCAGGGATCATTTCTATAGTTCGTTACTAGAGAAGTTTCTCTGATCGTGTAGAGCACCCGAAACCACGAGGAAGACGCAGCGTTTTCCCCTGAGCATGAAGTTGGCGTTTGGTGCTGCTTAATGCAGCTGCCATTGGCCGTTGATGATCGTTCTTTTCTCCCGTCTGGGAGAGTAAGAGGGAGAAAACACCGTCTGAGTGGAAAAAAAAAAAATAAGCCATCTCCAAGAAAAGGATACTCTAGTTAGGCACTGAACTTCTAATAGTAGCAATTCTGAGGATGGCTAGTTACACAACTAAATACAGTACCTTGCCCTTGGCAACTATCCGAAAATGAATATTGTTTATTTAAGCCAATAAATTAAATATACTTCTGCATTTAAAAATCCCTTTCCAACATCTATATTCATCTGTAGGAAGTAATTGTGACTACTCTCATTACATCCAAGGAGATCAATGGATTGTTTTTACTGAGTTGTGTCTGATTACACCTTTTATCCTCACATTGAAGTATTATTTATGGTGTGAGAAGCAGTATCTTTCAGATATCACAAAGACAGTACAAATAGTACAGAGAGTTCCCATATACTCCATACTCAGTTTCTCCTATTATTAACTTATTTAGAATGCTACATTTGTTATAATTAATGAATGGATCAATATTGCTATATTATTATTAACTAAGGTTATGAATTTACTCAGATTTCCTTGGTATTTACCTAATGTCCTTTTTCTATTCTAGGATCTCATCCAGGACACCACATTACATCTACTTGTATCTTAGCCTTCTGGTTGTGAGAATTTTTCCAGGGTTAATTTGTTTTTAAGGAGTACTGGCCAAGTATTTGGTCAAATGTGACTTAGATTCTTCTGATGTTTTTCTAATGATTAGACCACGTGATTGATTTTTGAGGAAGACCACAACAAAGATCACTTGCATCATATCATAGCAAGGTCTATTCTATCAACAAGGCCTATTGCAGCTGGTCAACGCCATCTCAATCACCTGGCTTGTTTGATTAGTTTAGGTTTCTCCAGGGTTAAGCTCCTTCCATACTGTACTCTTTTTTAAAATTTATTTATGCTTTTAATTGAAGGATTCTATTCAGAATTGTGTTGGTTTCTGCCAAACATCAACATGAATCAGCCATAGGCATGTATATGTCCCCTCATACTGGTCTTTGTAAGGAAGTCATGATGCATCGTCAACACTAAAGAGGCTCCACCTCCTTGTGGGTGTGGTATCCGCATAAACTACTTGGAATTCTTCTGCATGAGAGATTTGTCTCTTTGCCCCATTTATTTATTTAATTATTTATATTAGTATGGACTCATAGATGTCTATTGTTATACATTGGATTATATTAGTCTAACACTACGTTTTTATTTTTTTTGCTCAAATTTGCAGATTTGGCCACTGGGAGCTCTTACAGTTGGCTCTTGTATGACTTCAACATCCCCTTGTCAGTGTGTGTGTATATGTGTGTGTGTGAGTGTTTGTGTGTTTGAATACTTCCTAACTTTCTGGAACTACAAGTTGCTCCAGGACCACTTTCCTGACTTAGTCCTAGAACCATATTGTAGGGCCATATTTCTCTGAGGAGCCCTGGTTCCTTTTCTGGCATGTGGTATTCGAAACCAAGATCTTGGCACTAGGAGTGCTCCTTGCTACTGGGATGTCATTACTTCTGGGCTCTTTCAGGTGAGAGAACAAGGAAATATACTTGTGTATACTAATCCCTGTGTATACATGCATCTGTGCATGTTAAGTCGCTTCAGTTGTGTCCGACTCTTTGTGACCCTATGGATTGTAGCCCTCCAGGCTCCTCTGTCCACAGCCTCCTCTGTCCAGTGGGTAGCCATTCCTTTCTTCAGGGGATCTTTCCGACCCAGTGTTCGAACCCAGGTCTCTCACATTGCTGGCAGATTCTTTACTGTCTGAACCACCAGGGAAGCCCTCAACTTCCTAAACTAATTTTTAAGTTTGCATACATTAAGGTTCAGCCTTTGTGCTGTGAAGATCTTTGGGTTTTGACACATGCATAATGTCATGCCTTTATAATTACAGTATCATAGAGATTAGTTTCATCACCTCAAGAAATTGCCTGTGCTTAATCTACTTAACTCTTCCTCCCCTCTTCCTTAGAAATCACTGATGTTTTTACTATTTCTATAGTTTTGCCTTTTCTAGAATGTCAGAAAACTGGAATCATATAGTCAGCCTTTTCAAAGGCTGGCTCCTTTCACTTAGCACTATACATTTAAAATTCATCCCACGCTTTTTGTAACTTGATAGCTCATTTCGTGTTATCTCTGAATGATATCCATTGCATGGATGTACCACAGTTTGTTTACTCATTCACCCACTGAAGGGCATATTTATTGCTTTCAGTTTTTGGTGATGATAAATAAAGTCGCTGTGAATATTCTTAAGCAAGTTTTTCTTTGAACATAAATTCTCAAATCGGTTAAGTGAATACCTAGGAGTGCAACTGCTGAATGATATAGTAAGACTATGTTTAGCTTAACTGCCTCATTTAACTAACATGTGCTACTCCATAAAATCAAGTGGTACATATGTGTTAAGTTGCTCAGTCATGTCCAACTCTTTGTGACCCCATGGACTGTAGCCCGTCAGCCTCCTCTGTCCATGGAATTTTCCAGGCAAGAATACTGGAGTGCCATTTCCTGCTCCAAAATCAAATGGTGATTACCCCTAAAAGCATCCATCATCGTCACCATCAGCTGTGTATTCCTTCCACACCCATTCCAATTTTTGGCACATGAACATAGTTACTGAACTTTCACGTCAGAATAATCATTCTTTATAATTTTGAAAGTCCTTTTATGGGGACTTCTCTAGTGGTGGAGTGGGTAAGACTTTCAGGTCCCAATACAGGGGGCCTGGGTTTGATCCCTGGTCAGGAAACTAGATCCCACATGCATGTAGCAGCTAAAAGGTCCCCTATGCCATAACAAAGACCCACATGCCACAGCTAAGATCCAGCACAGCCAGGATAAGTAAATAAATAGTTTTCTAAAAAGTTTTTTTACGTCCATGATCACAATATCAGTACAGTAGCCAACTTGTTCAAGGGAGAATCCTGGCTCTGCCTCTAACCTCTGCCTTGACTCTGGGCAAATATCTAATTCCTTTCTCCTGTAATAGGGGATACCAGTAGTGCCTACTTAAGCCTACCTCAACATGTCGTGAGAATTTAATGAGGCTCAAGAGCGGAGAAGGAAATGGCAGCCCACTCCAGTATTCTTGCCTAGAGCATCCTGTGGATGGAGGAGCCTGGTGGGCTGCTGTCTATGAGGTCACACAGAGTTGGACACGACTGAAGCAACTTAGCACACATGCATGCATTGGAGAAGGAAATGGCAACCCATTCCAGTGTTCTTGCCTGGAGAATCCCAGGGACGGAGGAGCCTGGTGGGCTGCCATCTATGGAGTTGCACAGAGTCAGACACAACTGAAGCAACTTAGCAGCAGCAGCAAGAGTGGTGTCCTTTGGCCAAATTATGCTGCTGTTTGAAGGCTCAGCCAAGATTAGCTACAAATCTGTTGATTCCTAATCCCATGCTTCCTCCACTAGAGATGAGTTAACACCCAACTTCATTTTCCTGCTCCCTAGCCAATATGAGGACCTCATCAACACCAAGTCATTGATCTAAACCAGTCAATTAAGGAAACCATCTTACCATGTATGTATGCATGGTAAGCAAGGGATCGGATTTTAGTTAAATGGTGTGATCCAATAGCCATCAGCAGAAATAGTCTTTTTTCATCTTTAAATGGAAGACAAGAACATTTTAAGGTATAGGCTCTCAGACCAATGAATGAACTAAGCATTAAAGTAGTTCAATGATTCATGATTAAACTACATGAACATGAATTTAGTGTATTAAAACTCTCTGAATAAATTTAAAATGTCTAAAGAAACCCGTTGGTGGACATAAAGTGCATCTATTAAGAAACAAGTTTGGGCAGTTCACATCTGATACATAGTGTTTTCAGAGTAAGGTTTAATTATTTTTAGAGGTTTTAGAGCTCTGTACCCCAGCCAGAGAATGCTTATCTGCTTTATGCTAGTTTTTACCTGCAGAGTTTTTGTCTCTGTGACATCATTTATTTGTTCCTGCATTTTAAAATGCATTGCATAATGATGGCAACTGAACTAAGAAGGTTAATCATACCCTGGCAATCCTTGAGCAATGCTGGAAGCTACTAAGAAAACTTGAAGAAGAATGTTATTTCAAGATACACTCAGATCTATTCTGAGTTGAATATGGCCAGGTTGACTTTCTATGATTATTTGTTTGCTTATGTGAACAAATGAAGCTGCAAAATTCCTCTAGGACTGACAGAGATTAATATTAGTAAAATAAACAAACAGAAAAAAATACACAAGTGCTTTCTCACACACACACACCTTTGCTGCAATCTTCTTGGCTTGGACGAGACAGATGTATGTGTGGGACGTGACTGGAACTATCAAAGAGTATCACTGAATTTCCAAATCACCTGCAATGATTGAGATCAGTTGAACATGCTTGAATTAACCAACTGGTCAATGTCACAGTCTAGTTTGGAAATCATTTGTAGATAAAATTACATTCTACACACAACAGAAAATTTTAAATATGCAGATATCTTTATAAAGATGCGTTTAGACTAAATGTTAATTATATCCTAGTATCATTAAAAAGGAAGAATAATGATCAATTCATTTAGTGCTCAGTTTGTAATGTGAAGGATAGCTTTCTATTGGGTGGGCCAAATCTTTGTCCCTGGAATATTGGTGTCAGAACTTAGAAGTGTTTACTGACCTGTGTATTTCTATTGGGAAAATCAGGAAGTGTTGAAATTTTTGTTCCTTACTTCACTTGTTTTATTCATTCTACAGATATTCAGCATTGGGCTATGTACCTGGCATTGGGCTTGGTGCTGGGGAACAGACAATCCAACAGCATTTGGGGAATGGAAACAGTTCTAGAGCCAAGTGCTCTGACTGACTACATGTCTTAATTCAAAGTGGAAGACCCAGGCAAATTAAAACAACCAAAAAGTTTTGACCAGTTTTACCTGTGCACACCTAATATACCCACACCAACCTTTCACTAAATCTTTATTGGTACCTTTGTCTTCTTTCTAACCATTGTCTATTGGCTGTAACTCCAATGGATTAGCTATAATTGACAAACCTAAAGGCTTATAAATGCAAACAACCTCCGTTTATTTACTTCAACTATTCTTGAAGTACAATAAGAGGCAAATAAACATCATTTCACACCAAAAACTGAGGTACAAGATTTCAGACTTTTACTTAAAAACATCAAAATAGACCCAGAAATGACCACAACAGAGGTATGTGGACATTCCTTAGAATCTCTTGCTAGTGTCCATTTGCTGGTATTGTTTTCCTATAGCTTATTCTTCATTTTGGATCACAGATAACAATTTGGTGTGTTTAATTCTCCTGCAATTAGATTTGCATAACATATTATTTCATGTTAATGAAAAAGTTTTTGAACTGCAGCCAAATTGCTGTAGGACAAGCAGATTTTGTTTTCATATAATTTCATTAGTAAAATATGAGGATACCAATATTGAAATGTCACAAAAATGGAGTTTTAAGTCAAACATCTGTGTTCCCTTAAAGGAGAATATCCTTTCTGAAGCTTGGAGCTTCATTAGTGAACAATTAGAAATAAACTTGCAATAAAATAAAAAGAATTCAACTAAAGGGAATTTTCTTTCATTGCAATTGTTTCAGCAGTTTGGCTGAATTCTTTTTGTTTTATTTAAAGTTTATTTCATTATCATAAAAATAGAAAAAAAAAAAAAACATGTAAAACTCTAGAACAGAAAAAAAGAAATCACTTTGGCTTCACTCCGTGTTTGACTCTGATGTGCTTCCCTGAACACAAGATATAACCTGAGCCCCCAAGAAGCTGGTTCCTCTCCCTGGCTTGACACAGCATCTGCTTCTCACAGATGACTGAAAAGACACCCTGCCCCTCCAGGTTGCTGGGCTTCATTTCTGTTCATTGCACTACCATTTCACAGGGTGTAATTACGTATTTTGCAAGAGATGGAAGGTTCTAGTGTTGAACGTTGAGTGTACTTCAAATTCTATGTGTGCTAAATGCTATGGAACTAATGTTTGAGTTGCCCCAACATTCCAATGTTGAACTCCTAACCTCCAATATGATGGTATTTTTAGGTGGGGCTTTGGGGAGGTAATTAAGGCGTGAGGTTAGCACCCTTGTGAGTGGATTAGTGTCATTATAAGAACAGACATGAGAAGAATGATCTCTGTCTCTGCCACACAAGGACAGGGAAAGAGGGTGGCCATCCATAGATCAGGAAGTGGGATCTCACCAGAACCCAACCATGTGGGCATGCTGATGACAAATATCACAGGATTCAAAACTAACAGAATGACTTTTCTGTTAAGTCACTCAGTCTATTTTGTGATAGTAGCCCCAGCAGACTAAGACATCCTTGTACCCAAAAGAGAAACCACTTAATTCATGGCCCATGGTGGTACAGACAATAGGGAACATCATGTCTAGTGCTGCAAAAGACCAAGTGAAAGAAAATAAACTCTTATTTAGATATAGTAGTAAAAAGCACATATCCAGTACGAAGGGTATTGTATCTGCTCCTCTTAGTTCTGGAGATTGCTATCTTTAATAACTTAAGAGAGATAAGGATAAACTGGATTGTGAGTGCATGACTATTGTGTCCTACTGACTATACAACCCTGGTGCAGAGAACTCGGTGGACACTCACAAATAGTCAAGAATGTGAAAGGAGAACAAGAGAAGGTAGTAGAGTTCTAAAACAGGCCATGTGGTCAAAGAAGATGAACACATTCAGCCAAGGAGAAAGAGTCTCAAGGGACACAAAAATTCTCTTCAAAGTATTTGACAGAAATCTTCATGTAGAAGAAGCCTTAGGCTCAATGTGGGGAACAAAATAAGTGACTGAACATGGAAGAATTTACAAGTATAGTTGCTTGAAATTGAAGAGTAGCCACTGTAATAACCCTTGATTAGTCTTGCCCATGCCAATTCTTAGTCCCCACATCTTCCAGTCACTGGAATTGTTCATTCATTCATCTGTTCCTTCAAAAACATGTATTGAGCATCTTCTACATGCCAGACACTCAGTTAGATGCTGGGGAAACAACAGAGAGCCCAACAATCATGGCCTCTTCCTGCATTCAGTTTATAAGCTCATGAAAGAAACAGTCAACAATGAAATCAGACTGTGCAAAGAAACTTGCTTGAACAGAAGCTGCAGGATTGTTTGTTAAAGAAAACAAATAGGAAAATTCCGAAGGGCTGGACAAATGATCTTACTAGTCCTTACAAGCCCAGAGATGGCTGGGATTCTACATTTTCTGTCTGTATTCCTGTCTTTTTGGGAGGCCCTATGACTCCCAGATACCCGTGAGTCAGTATGTTCACCTTCATCCTCCTCCCCTCCACTCTCAAGTCACCACTGAGTGTTGACCATTCTAGTCCATGTCTCTAGTCCAGCAGTTTGCAAAGGACAGAGGGCAGCATTCCTGAAGATCCTAAGACACCTTGTCTGTTGATCATAGGTTGAGAAATAGGATTCTTCTGTGAAGTGGGTGGAATGATAGTTTCCCCAAAGATATGTTTATGTCCAAATTCTTAGAACATGTGAGTGATGTCTTATTTGGAAAGAAAAAAAAAAGAATATTTGCAGACATAACTGAGTTAAGGATCTTGAGATGAGTCAACCTGCATTCCTCAGGTGGGGCCTAAATGCAGTGACAAGTTTCTTTACAAGAGAATGAAGAGGAAAAGACAAACAGAGAGAGGAGAAGGTGATATGAAGACAGAGGCAGAGATTGAAGTGATATGGCCATAGGCCAAACCAAGGACTACCAACAGCCACAGGAAGCTAGAAGAGGCAAAGGATTCTCCCAGAGAGCCTCCAGAGGGAGTGCAGCCACACTCATGCCTTGGTTTGGGACTTCTGGCCTGCAGAACTCTGAGAAAGTAAGTTTCTATCTGTGGTATTTGTTACAACAGCTTTAGGAATCTAATGCATTGTGCCTCTCACCATTCAAAACAGCCCAGTATCCACAGTGCTGTCATGGGGATCTTGCTAAATGGAAATGTGACCATCTCACACTTCTGCTTTAAATTATCCTTTGCTGTTTCTGTGTAGCCTGGTAGCAGTACTTCCTTTCCTTACCAGGACTCTAGGAAAGACCGTGTTATCTTAAGTGACTTGTGCCCCTGGGGGCACACAGGTGATAGTCAACTCACAGCATGATGAAATTAGTGCCACATTCCCTCCCACTTAAGAGTTCAGTTTTAGAAGAGAACTGAGATGAAACTTTTATAGGGAGAGACACTCTGATTTAATTATTAAATGTAATTAAATTGCTTCAGTCATGTCTGACTCTTTGTGATCCTTTGGACTGTAGCCCACCAGGCTCCTCTGTCCATGGGGTTCTCCAGGCAAGAATACTGGAGTGGGTTGCCATGCTTTCCTCCAGGGGATCCTCCCGACCCTCAGATCTCTTATGTCTCCTGCACTGGTGGTGGGTTCTTTTGTCTCTTATGTCTCTTATGTCTCCCGCACTGGTGGTGGGTTCTTTACCACTACTGCCATCTGGGAAGCCCAATAAAAACGGAAGAGAAACCATTTGCAAATGCCTTTTTAGATTACTTAGCACGCACCCCTGCTGATCATCCTTTGCTAATTGCCCGGTGTCTGCCTTCCTCCTCTCTCCCCTGAGTGGGTGAGGTTCAGCAGGGCCAACTTGTTGCTAGTTCTGAAGACACAATTTGCTTTTTCAGGCCTCTTATCCTTTGCACATACACTTCCTTTTGCTTGGAATGCCCTTCCATACTTCAGATCAGATCAGATCAGTGGCTCAGTCATGTCCAACTCTTTGCAACCCCATGAATCGCAGCATGCCAGGCCTCCCTGTCCATCACCAACTCCTGGAGTTTACTGAGACTCATGTCCATCGAGCCAGCGATGCCATACAGCCATCTCATCCTCTGTCATCCCCTTCTCCTCCTGCCCCCAGTCCCTCCCAGCATCAGAGTCTTTTCCAATGAGTCAAGTCTTCACATGAGGTGGCCAAAGTACTGGAGTTTCAGCTTCAGCATCATTCCTTCCAAAGAAATCCCAGGGCTGATCTCCTTCAGAATGGACTGGTTGGATCTCCTTGCAGTCCAAGGGACTCTCAAGAGTCTTCTCCAACGCCACAGTTCAAAAGCATCAATTCTTCGGTGCTCAGCCTTCTTCACAGTCCAACTCTCACATCCATACATGACCACAGGAAAGACCATAGCCTTGACTAGACGAACCTTTGTTGGCAAAGTAATGTCTCTGCTTTTGAATATGCTATCTAGGTTGGTCATAACTTTCCTTCCAAGGAGGTTTCCATACTTACCTACCTCCTAACTCCTATTCATCTTTTAAAGATAGATTCATACATTTACTCCAGGAAGCCTGTTTGCCTGTGTAAGGTTTGATCATTCCTTCTCTTATACAATGACCTCACTTTTTATAAAATAAGTTTACTTATTATATTACACTATAACCCTATGTTTATGAGACCATTTCCTTGAAGGTCAGGTCATTTAAACTCATCTTAGTATTCTGAGTGTCTAACCCACAGAAGAAACTCAATACCAGTCTATCAAATTATATTGATTTAGAATGTACACTCGGGAATCAGTGATCACGCTGAGGCTTGTGATACTGCTTTTGTGATGAAAATAGCACAAATATCAATATTTAATGGAATTTTTCAAGATTTTCAGGGAGCAGCTGTGAGAGGCTGCTGGTGAAGATAGTGAAGAAAATAGTTATTCCTTAGGCAGTCACACTGGATTTCATAGAGTGAATTCAAGAACTGAAAACATGATCTACTTTAGGAAGACCGGGTGATAAAATTGAAAGAGATAGTTTTATAGTCCACGAGAAGAAACATTAAGGAGTTTTGAGAATGAGACGGCATTTTCTCTTCATGTTTCACATGCAGCTTTGTCCTGGACCCTGGTTCTTGTAAATTGTCATCTGCTGAGTTCTACGTAGCTTTTTCCATACCAATAGAAGAGTCCCGTTTTCCCCGGAGATCCAGAAATGCATCGTGGCTCAGGTTTCCTTTGGGAATGGATGTTTGGAACAAAAATAACACAACAATACCATTTCCACACGTTCTCTAAATGGCTTTAAAGGACATCTCTTGATAAAAGCAGTTTCTCTCCCTGTCGTGAAGCCGGAATTCTGCCTGAGCTATTTTCGGCCTTGTTTTCAGTTGCCGCTGGCCAGTAGCAGGATTTCACACTCAGCTGCCACTTCTCATTACTGCCCACAGCTCCCTTTTTCAGGCAGGCTTCTCCTTCCCGGCAGACATATACACATCAGAGGCAGTCTGCAGATGGGTGAGGCGCGGCCCCTGGCCTTGCTGGGCTGGAAGGATGCTCTGGGAGGTCTGGTGTACATGCGTTTTGACTAGGCAGGACTTGCACCCCACCTTCCAGACAGACAGTGCTTCCTCGCCCAGAACTGTGAGTATGGGAGGTTTAACTACTTCTCAGGAAATTGCATTCAGAAATTTATTCAGATCAACATAGACATCAATGAAGCAGACATCTCTACCCTGGGACAGTGAGCTTTATGGACAACACTGATATGTTTCCTTGCTCTCTGGCTTCAGGTGGAGCTTGGCCAATGAGGAACACCAGTAGAGTGTTGGAAGCAGAGAAGTGAGGTCAGGATACTTTTCCCCTGATTCCCTCTCTGAGAGGTTGCCTCGGGCTAGCTGGCAAATCACTGCTCCTCAAGGTGCACACCTTGAAACACTGAAGGTGTTTCTCTGCTTTGGACTCTCTCCTTTTGAGTTCCAGTAATCATTCCCTTGGGCTTTCCTGGTGACTCAGCCAGTAAAGAATCTGCCTGCAATGCAGGAGACCCTGGTTCAATTCCTGGGTCGGGAAGATCCCCTGGAGAAAGGGATGGCAACCCACTCCAGTATTCTTGCCTGGAGAATCCCCATGAACAGAGGAGCCTGGTGGGCTACAGTCCATGGGGTTGCAAAGAGTCGGACACAACCGAGAGACTGAGCACAGCACCACCATTCCCTTCCTTTGTGCTTTCGGGTACAGTGTGGTAAATGCTGTGCAATTACCAACCTTGGGTTTCTGTACTGTCCCCTGTGGCTCTACTGATACCCCACAACTTGGTAAGTCTTCAAGTTGAGCGTTCCATCTGTTTGCTGTTGGGAGTCTTACTGATACACTCACCTAGACTGGAGTTATACTAGAAGGTCTGTTGAACAGGGATTTTTGTGGTCTTGAGGGACTATTTGGTTTCAAAGAATAGAAACTCAGACGTTGAAAGAAAAGAGGGCTAACTGAAATGGTACAGGGAAACTGGAAAACAAAGGACATATGATAAGGTCAAGTCATCCCCTTTGAGAACTACAAAGACTCTGTTTCTTGACTATTGTAGTTTCTTGTCTCTATCGTCTGTTCCATTTTCTCTACAGAGCATCCTCCATTTTCTCTTGATTCTTCCTTCACACTCCATCCCAAAACTTTATCTTGTGCATGATATTGTCTTGCCAAGATCCTGACTTCATTTTGCATCTTTGACCTGGCAATTGCCCTTAGTAATTACGTAGAGATTATTGGATCATAAAGAAAATTAATAAATAAACTAACAAGATTGTAGTTATTGATGAGGAGATGAAGCAAATGCAAATCCTTTTGGAAGAAGTAGAGTGTAAAATGAATGCTTGCAAAAGATGGAAGTTGGGTTGGTTGAGACATGAACCTCCCTAATTCTGTAGAATAATAAATGGTGACATATGTCTATGTACCTGTATTTCTCAGAAATGAGAGTCAGGTCTTCCAGGAAGTTGAAGAGAACATTGTTGTTCTCAGGTATGATACTTTAGGGACAAAATGAAATAGGTTCAGTTCAGAGTTACTCAGTTGTGTCTGACTCTTTGTGACCTCATGGACTGCAGCATGCCAGGCCTGTCCATCACCAACTCCTGGAGTTCACTCAAACTCATGTCCATTGAGTCGGTGATGCCATCCAACCATCTCATCCACTGTTGTGACCTTCTCCTCCTGCCTTCAATCTTTACCAACATCAGGATCTTTTCAAATGACTCAGTTCTTTGCATCAGGTAGCCAAAGTATTGGAGTTTCAGCTTCAGCATCAGTCCTTCCAATGAATATTCAGGACTGATATCCTTTAGGATGGACTGGTTAGATCTCCTTGCAGTCCACAGGACTCTCAAGAGTCTTCTCCAACACCACAGTTCAAAAGCATCAATTCTCCGGCACTCAGCTTTCTTTATAGTCCAACTCTCACATCCATACTTGACCACTGGAAAAAACCACAGCTTTGATTAGATGGACCTTTGCTGGCAAAGTAATGTCTCCGCTTTTCAATATGCTGTCTAGGTTGGCCATAACTTTTCTTCCAAGGAGCAAGTGGCTTTTAATTTCATGGCTGCAATCACCATCTGCAGTGATTTGGAGACCAAAAGCATAAAGTCTGTCACTGTTTCCACTGTTACCCCATCTATTTGTCATGAAGTGATGAGACCAGATGCCATGATATTAGTTTTCTGAATGTTGAGTTTTAAGCCAATTTTTTCACTCTACTCTTTCATTCTCATCAAGAGGCTTTTTAGCTCTTCTTCACTTTCTGCCATAAGGGTGGTGTAATCTGAAAATCTGAGGTTATTGATACTTTTCCCAGCAATCTTGATTCCAGCTTCATACAGCCTGGCATTTCTTGTGATGTACTCTGCATATAAGTTAAATAAGCAGGGTGACAATGTATAGCCTTGATGTACTCCTTTCCCAATTTGGAACCAGTCTGTTGTTCCATGTCCAATTCTAACTATTGTTTCTTGACCTGCATACAGATTTCTCAGGAGGCAGGTCAGGTGGTCTGGTATTCCCATCTCTTGAATAATTTTCCACCGTTTAATGTGATCCACACAGTCAAAGGCTTTGACATAGTTAATAAAGCAGAAGACCAGAGTTTTCTGTACATAGCAACCTAGAAGCTCTGCCCACCTCAAGCTGGTCTGAATGTCTTTGAATGTCTGAATGGACCTCAGAATCTTTTTGTTTGAATATTAGAATGGTGATAAAGAATCTACAGCAACTTCATAATTGTTGAGGTTATTAGACTGCAGTACTGACTTTGAGTCAATTGTCACACTTGACCTTCTGGTGTGCCCAGGCCCTAGGAGTGAACTGGAGAAAAGAGTAGAGGACCAAAACTCTATTGGTTTTTAGACAAGGTGACATTTATTGCTAAAATGTTCGTTTACTTTGAAGTGAAAGTTGCTCAGTTGTGTTTGAGTCTTCTTGACCCCATGACTATAGGCCACCAGCCTCCTCTGTCCATGGAGATTCTCCAGGCAAGAATACTGGAGTGGGTTTCCATTCCCTTCTCCAGGGGATCTTCCTGACCCACAGATCAAACCTGGGTCTCTGGCATTGCAGGCAGATTCTTTACCATCTGAGCCACCAGGGAAAGTGGCTTTACTTTAACACTCTGATTTTAGATGAGGAAATTGAGGCCAGGAAATGCAATTTACCTAGTCATAGTCACACAAAGATGATATATCCTGTTCCAGGTCTTCTTTTTTAGTTAATTACCTGTAGTACCCACTGCTACTGCTACTGCTAAGTCACTTCAGTCGTGTCCGACTCTGTGCGCCCCACAGATGGAAGCCCACGAGGCTCCCCCGTCCCTGGGATTCTCCAGGCAAGAACACTGGAGTGGGTTGCCATTTCTTTCTCCAATGCATGAAAGTGAAAAGTGAAAGTGAAGTTGCTCAGTCGTGTCCAACCCTCAGCGACCCCATGGACTGCAGCCTTCCAGGCTCTTCCATCCATGGGATTTTCCAGGCAGGAGTTCTAGAGTGGGGTGCCATTGCCTTCTCTGTGTAATACCCAAGATGTCTTCAAATCTAGGATGTCTAGGATAGAGGCAGATTTCAGTGTTCATGGAAAACCCTTGAGAGACTGACTTCCACAGTAGGTCAATAAGACATGAGATAGCCATATAATTTATTGTCCTAACTGAGGCCATTTGAGAGTGGAAACAAGTTCTGTTAATAATTGGGCCAACAAGAGAAGCCACAGCAATGAGAAGCTCATACTCTGCAGCAAAGAGTAGCCCCTTGCTCACTACAACTAGAGAAAGCCCATGTGCAGCAATGAAGATCCAGCACAGTCAAAAATAAGTAACAATAAAATTAAAATGATTGGGCCAGAACATCAGGCAAAATCTGAGAGTGTCTCTCTATAGAAGGAACCATTACAGAGAAGTGGTAAAAGGGAAATTTCATGCTAATCCGTGAAACTTGTGAAGCCTGAAGAACAGGTGCCAATGTAAGCAGGCCCTTGTCAGTGAAGTTTGCCAAGGTTCTGAGCCTCCATTTCCTGAAATCAAGAAGATGGACTCATCTTAAACACAGAGCTTTGGATGGAGGTTCTTTATATAATTGTGGGTTTACTGTTTTCTTTGATGGCAAAGGGGAACCATTTATCTGTCAAATTATAGACCATTTGTCTGTTGGACAGCTCTCAGAATCACATATGTCTTTTCAAATTGTGAGGTCAAGTTTTTCAGTCTAGTACCTTGAGGAACAAAGAAGTTATGGCATCAGTTCCACCACTGATCTTGATCTGTTCTCTTTTACTTCATAAAAAAAAAAAAAAAAAGGTAGGGGTAATGGAAGTCCTTTTATAGGACAGGTCAGTTCTCTTATTTACCTCACTCCATAAACAGAGGACCAAGCCACATCATGTTTCCAGGTCACTGACCACTGATGCCTTTGATCTGTGGTGTTGGAGAAGACTCTTGAGAGTCCCTTGGACTGCAAGAAGATCCAACCAATCCATCCTAAAGGAGATTAGTCCTGGGTGTTCACTGATGTGAAGAGCTGACTCATTTGAAAAGACCCTGATGCTGGGAAAGATTGAGGGCAGGAGGAGAGGGGGATGACAGAGGATGAGATGGTTGGATGGCATCACCGACTCAATGGACATGCGTTTGGATAGACTCCGGCAGTTGGTGACGGACAGGGAGGCCTGGCGTGCTGTGGTTCATGGGGTGGCAAAGAGTCAGACACGACTGAGTGACTGAACTGAACTGAACTGACCGTTAATGCTTCTTCCTTGTCTGTATCATGGCACCTCTGTCAAAGTCTAGTGTTAATTGAACTCCAGCCATAAACTGTAGAAAATAGGGCTGTATACCAAGGCTTTTTTCTCTTCTTTCCTATGTATATTCAAATAACATGTTACCATTACACAAAAGAATAGGATCTATGCCTTCCAGATACAGCAAAAAGGAACACAATTTCTGCTCAGGAATTGGCTTTATATTTTTTTTAAAATACAAGCAAATGAACTTACTAATATTAATAATTTCCAGAAAGAGCAATATGCATACAAAATGTCAAAAGTATAATCTCTCAATTGATGGAAAACCTTCCTCAATTAATTGAAATATAAAACAGCTCCATCAAATAGATTGTTTACTCATTCATTTGTTCTTCATTTCCGTCAATAACCCTTGAGTTCCTTTGGTCTGGTTCTAAGCTGAATACTAGGTGGTAGTTTATTTTATCATGTTAATTGTTGGCTTATTTTTCTTCTAATCTATCCTGGCTGACTTATCAAGGAAAAATATTATGGAAAATTTGATATTTTTTAAAAGACTTAATAAAGTTTTTTCATAATCAAGGCAATTAACTGTTAACACCTATTTTTAATATTTTTTTAACATCAAAATTGTATTTTCCATGTTGGCATAGAACTGTGCAGTGTCAACCAAATGTCTGTCTATATGCATGGATAGATTCAATGGTTTTCTTTTGGAAAAATATTAGCCTAACTGCCAGGAACCTTCATAGCTCTTGCCAACACTGAAGAGGAATGACTTTCTCTCTGGCCATCTCTGAAAGACAACTCTTATTCCCTCATTCCAGCTTTCTTAAGTGCCTGGCTAAATTGCCCTGCAGTCAAAATAGTGTCTCATACTTTCCAGTGTCAGAAAATACCCTTTGACATTTTCCACGGTTTCTCTTGAGACATCTGATACTTGAAAGGGACACTCCAAAGATGCTACCTGGTTCTTCTTCCAGGTTGCCTAAATTCTGTTGAACTAAAGCAGTTTCTTGGCCAATGTATCTATAATTCCTTGCATGCTCTTCGGAAAACTCTCAGAATTATATACATTGGAAGACATTCTAGGACCTTATTTTTAAGGAATTTAATTAAACATACTATAAACAGGTGAAATTTAATGTTTAAATACAAAATTATAGACAATTTTATACTCCTCTATATGTAATAATAGGAATCATATTTCTGTCATTTCCCTTTCTACTTTCTCTGTGCTGATCCTCCCAAATCTAATACAAGTTCAGGCTGTTTCATATTTGACACCACTGGGAAAATATCAAAAGGAGGAAATTGTGATGAAGTCATAGATTTAGGATTTTTCTTTATTTGTGATACTACATAGGAAAACTGTAGTTTTTCCTGAGTTACTCTCTCCTCTCCTCCTACTTCTGGGGAGAAGCGAGTGTTGCTGGACTACTCTTTCTATCTTAACTCCTACAAAATCCAAGTAGAGGATTCTGAAAAGCTTCTGTTACCAACTCAACTGTAACTAGCAGATTAGATTAAGCTTAAGACAAGAACACAATCAAGGCATGTAGTTTCTTAAAGGTCATAGTTTCTATTTCTTTTAATGAGAAAAGGTTGTACTAAGAAATTAAACTATCAATAATATTTTGAACCTCATTAATAGTAAATAATTCTATTTCACAGTGTTCATCTCTTAAAAATTAAACATAGACTCTAAACAATCCAATATTTAAGTTGAGAGGGATCATGGGGATAGAATAAAGGAAAAGGACCATTTTGGAAGAGAGCTCATGTTGGAACTAATCTAATGTCAGTACTGGTACAGTTCAGTTCAATTACTTAGTCATGTCCGACTCTTTGCGACTCCATGAATCACAGTATGCCAGGCCTCCCTGTCCATCACCAACTCTCGGAATTTACCCAAATTCATGTCCATCGAGTCGGTGATGCCATCCAGCCATCTCATCCTCTGTCATCCCCTTCTCCTCCTGCTCCCAATCCCTCCCAGCGCCAGGGTCTTTTCCAATGAGTCAACTCTTCGCATGAGGTGGCCAAAGTATTGGAGTTTCAGCTTCAGCATCAGTCCTTCCAATAAACACCCAAGACTGATATCCTTTAGGATGGACTGGTTGGATCTCTTTGCAGTCCAAGGGACTCTCAAGAGTCTTCTCCAATACCACAGTTCAAAAGCATCAATTCTTTGGTGCTCAGCTTTCTTCGCAGTCCAACTCTCACATCCATACACGACCACTGGAAAAACCATAGCCTTGACTAGACAGATCTTTGTTGGCAAAGTAATGTCTCTGCTTTTTAATATGCTATCTAGGTTGGTCATATTAGATAGCTGAATTTTGCAGATTATTTACCTTCCTTTCTAAATTAAAACAATATTAAGATTATACCCATGGCAATGTCCCCAGAATTTGCATCAGATGTTCTTTCTTGAATGGGAGAAAAAGAGAAGAAAGGGATGCAAAAGAAATTAATTACCCAGAAATGGTGGAAGTTCCTTGACAAGATGTTACACTCGTAAGCATGCATAAACTTCTGCCTTGGTAGAACTACAGAATTAGTAGTTCTAATTCTAGTAGTTCAAAAAATAAATTTCTTATACAATTTCACACTATATTTCCAATAAAATGCCTTCACTGAGTTACAATTTAATTTTATACCTTCAAGACTTTATTTAGAATCTACATGAAGGTTCTTTTGAACACTTGCATAATTTCATAAAATTGTAGTTGGAGATATTGCATTCCCATTATCTAAGAGCTATACAGTGACTCATCTTTGAGTCTAACATTTAGTCTAACATTATTTTATTTAGTCTAACATTATTTAGTCTAACATTATTTTATTTTATAATTTTTTTTACTTCATATTTTTAGAGAAAGGTATAATATAGCCCAATATGTTTCTATTTTTGTCAAAGCTGCTAAAAGCCTCCAAATTAGATTTATTTCCCAGCTGTAGCAGTTCATTTAGTTCAAGTGCCTGTTGATTTTCATTTCTCTTTTTAAAAGTTGGACATATACTTTCGTATTTACCATAACAAAATGAAAAAGGTACAAATAAATAGATTAGGCATTCACACTCATAAATTCTATTTGATTGCTTTTTAAAAAATTCTCATTAACCATGAGTCACATTGTTTTTATTTTGTCTTTGACAACATAAGCATTTTTTATAAGGCTGAAATATAATTTCATTGATATTATAAGTGAGGGTGGACACTTGCTCCTTGGAAGAAAAGCTATGAAAATCCTAGGCAGAGTATTAAAAAGCATAGACATAAATTTACTAACGAAGATCCATAGAGTTAAAGCTATGGTTTTTCTGGTAGTCATGTACAGATGTGAGAGTTGGAACATATAGAAGGCTGAGTGCTGAAGAGTTGATGCTTTTGAATTGTGGTCTTGAAGAAGACTCTTAAGAATCCCTTGGATTGCAAGGAGATCCAACCAGTCCATCCTAAAGGAAATCAACCCTGAATATTCCCTGGAAGGACTGATGCTGAAACTGAAGTTCCAGTACTTTGGCCACCTGATGTGAAGAGCCAACTTATTGAAAAAGACCCTGATGCTGGGGAAAGATTGAAGGCAGGAGGAGAAGGGGACAACAGAGGATGAGATAGTTGGATGGCATCACTGACTCAATGGACAGGAGTTTGAGCAAATGGTGAAGAACAGGGAAGCCTGGTGTGCTGCAGTCCATGGGGTCACAAAGAGTCAGAACATGACTGAGTTGACTGAACAACAGATGACCCCCCCATGGGGTCATATGGGGACAGGATTGAGCAACTTAACAACAACAAAAATAAGTGGGGATCATTATAAATAGCAAGTTTGTTTAAAAAAATATAAACACATGTTTTCTCTGATACAACAATTATGAGAGGTGATCATAAAATTAACTTACAATGCTTTGCCAAATTGCCTAATAGTCAGGGATAAATAATGATTGCTTGATTAATGTGCTAATTTTCAGGTCTTTATCAACATGGTCTTCCTGGCTATTGGCCTTGAAAGTAATAATGGGTATAGATTTGGCTTGATACTTCACTTTGGTAAATAAATACATTCTTTATTTAGCCATGTCTTGATGGAAAGAGGAATATATTTACATGAAGTAAGCAGCATATTACTCTGGGGAGAAATGAGTCTTGATTGAAAAAATGGAATTTTAGTTTTATGTGACAGCAGCTGTTCTGCAATTTGTGTAGCAATATCAACTAATTTTGATTCTTGTAATAAGTAGCTTACATTTTTCCTGACCTCTGGCTTTCAGCAAAAGTCATGCTTAGGTAGGACAATAGTTCTTAAGGATATTCCCTTTATGAATATTAAATGTAATAACTATAACTAAATATGTGTTTGACTTTGTGTCTTATATTAACGAATACACAGGCTGCCAAAACTTTTGTCAACGTTTATATCAGTGAGGATCAAATTTGGCCACCTAGATAATAATAATAATAGAAAACACAGACACACACAAATATAAAAAGAGCACCAACTGAAATAAGTTGAAGAGTAATTCTCTTAGCCTAAAAGAAGATCTGAGGTGGGCTACCTATGGTTCATGTACTGGCTCCACAACATCTCACTGTTCTCTCATCCTCATGATGTCACTTAACGGCCGATAATGGTTGCATGCACTCCGACCTTTGTGCCTACATTTCAGTCAGAAGAAAGGAGGAGCAAGAGAAAGGTCTGCCCCTCTCCATTTTAAGGAAATTTCCCAGAAATACCACATAACATCGTCACTTACACATATTAGTCAGAAGTTAGTTATATGATCACACCTCATTGCAACGACTATTCGAGCTTTGGTCAATGAAGTGGGCACGTTGCTATCCCAAATAAATGCAGGATTCTGCAACTAAGGAGGAGAGAGGGAATGGATATTGAGCCAGGCACTATTTTGTTCACCAGATGAAGAGTATCATGTAATGGTTAAGGGCATAGGTCTGGAATCAGCCTCCCTAGTTTCAGATTCTGGCTCCACCCACACTAGTTTTGTAATCTTAAGCAAGTAACCTAACCTTTCAGTGCCTCAGTTTGTCACATGAGTTGACAATAGAACCTAACCCATAGGGTTAGTGGAAAAGAATATAAATCACTTAATACAGTGCCTGACAGAGAAAATTATCAGTGATTGCTATTAATGTAATTTGAATTATTTATTTCTTTATGGCTGTGCGGGTCTTCGGTGCTGTTTTCTGCACTGTTGCGGGCTTTCTCTAATTGTGGCAAGTGGAGGCTACCCTCTAGCTGTGATCTGCGTGCTTCTCATTGCGGTAGCTTCTCTTGCTGTGGAGCATGGGCTCTAGGGCACTGGCTCAGTAGTTGTGGTGCATGGATTTAGTTGCTCTGCGGCATGTGGAATCTTCTCCAGCCAGGGCTTGAACCCATGTCCCCTGCATTGCAAAGTGGATTCTTAACCACCTTGAACACCAGGGAAGTCCCTATTAATGTGCTCTTTATGTGTATTATCTCATTGAGTCTTTAGAACTATGAAGTACAAATTCTTACCCTCATTTTACAGATGAAAATCTGAAAGACGCAAAAGTTAAATAATCTCTATATCGGGCTTCCCAGGTGGCTCAGTGGTAAAGAACCCACCAGCTAATGTAGAGATGTGGGTTGGATCCCTGGGTCGAGAAGATCCCCTGGAGAGTGAAATAGCAACCCACTGCAGTATTCTTGCCTAGGAAATCCCATGGACAGAGGAGCCTGGTGGGCTACAGGCCATGGGGTCACAAAGAGTCAGACACGACTTAGCGACTAAATAAAAACATACGTCATTCACTTAGCAAATGGCAGAAGCTAGACCAGAGCCCAAGTCCCTTGACTACAAACTTTAAATTTTTCTATCATGCAGATGGTTTTATTACCATATATTGTTAATATGATATCTTAGAGCTTTCCAGAAAGCAGGTCTCAAGACAAAATCTGGGCACCACTTGGTATCAAATGCAACCGATTCTTTAATCCCCCCAGGACTGTTGCATGAAAGTTCATATGAACTACTCCTTTTCCAAACAGCCAGTATTGGAGGAGGAAAAGAAAAATTTGTATTTGCCAGCTCCCGTCTCCCATTGATGAAAAATTTCCTCCATATGTAGGAGCAAGTGGGCCTCACAGTATCGCATTTCAGCAGCAATATGAAGGCCCCAGGGTGGAAGGTCAGATGCCTGTACTATGAATGTGAGGCAAGGTATTGTCAGGTTGTTCCCACCTGAGTGATTGAAGCCCACGCAGAATTGGTGCCACAGAAGTGGCTGGAGCAGAACCTGTATCTGTAGACTGTGGACACAGGTGAGGTCAAAAGGGTTCACAAGAAGAGGGGGAGTTCATAAGAAGTGTTCAACAAATTTGACAACCGATCCTCCCTTAATAAATCTTTTATAGCTCATAGCTTGCAGCTAGGTCAAACAGGATATTGTTTAGTTTGTGCTTACCCTTCCAGGTTTAATAGCAGTTAAGTATAAATAGCAATGAATGCACTGTTGACTAAGGCAGTATGTAGGTGGAGTTGGCAGGTAAAATAGAAGTTGCCCAGTTAAATGTGAACTTCAGACAAACAATGCGTTAGTTTGTTTCCAATATTTCATGGGCATCTAGTTAAACTTGACTTTCAGGTAAATAATGAATAACTTTTTGCCGCAAATATATCAACCCACTCCAGTACTCTTGTCTAGTAAATTCCATGGACAGAGGAGCCTGGCAGGCTACAGTCCATGGAGTCCCAAAGAGTCAGACATGCACTCACATATCACAAATATTGCATATGACATACTTATATTTAAAAAGTTGTTGTTTATCACACAATCAATCCTAACGTTAGCTCACATTTAGGTCACTTAAGATCACATAAGATCATTTAGGATCTTAACTAAGCACCCAGAACTGGCTCCACATGAAAGTAAGTAGATACATGTGATTGAAGAGGATAACAGACCTTTTCTAAAAATAATCTTAGTGTGTTTGAAACATAGGAACTGAAATCTCTGCAAATAATTTTTATGATATTTCATCTGCAGAGATTTTAATTGAAATGTAAATAAAGTAACACTAAAGGATTTCCCCATCTGCTATTATACCTACTGCCAAGTCAGAATGGCTTAGTTATCATCCTGTAGCTATATAACCTGAAACATGTGAACTTAGATGCTATTAGGGGACGTGGGACTAGAGAATTGTGCATGGATTTTGTGTGGTTCCATTGTTTATTAGCTAGAACATTTCATGTGGCTCCATGCAAGAAAGCTGAGCAGTCATCTCTGTTGTCTTTCTCATCTAGGAGGAGAGGAGGATTGGACACAATGGGTGTCTGAACACAAATAATGATTTTCTCATGATAGAAGAAAGCCTTAAAAGTTAGATTTTGATTAGAGAGAAGATCAGTGAAAATGATGATTTCGTTTATCATGTGTGCATGCGTGCTCAGTCACACTCTTGTGTCCAGCTCTTTATAGCACTTTAGATTAGCCTGCCTATCTCCACTTGGCAGGATTTTTCAGGTAAGAATACTGGAGTAGGTTGTCATTTCCTCCTCCAGGGGATCTTCCTGACCCAGGGATTGAGCCTGCATCTCCTGCATTGCAGGCAGATTCTTTACCCACTGATTCATTGGGGAAGTTCCTCTTCTATCATCCTGCACCATAATTAGTAGTATTTTGTGAATTGCAAAATCCTAGAAGTTATGCAAATATAAACAGTCCCATTTTACAGATTGAAAATTTGAGACTGAAACATTGACTTGGCCAAAATAGCATAAAGACTGAGCGTTCATTTTGTAACTTGAGATTTCCTGCATTTTCTACATTAGGAGAGCTCCAATTTTTATTCAAGTGACAGAACATCTAATGGTTATGATATTCCTTGGGTAACATCTACTTAATTCATAAAACTATATTATATGTCAGCTTAAAAATCAAAATCATGAGCAAACATTTACATTTAAAAAAATTTAAAAACTGCTAAAATAAAAAATGAGCCATCTATAAGTTTTTCAAAGAATATTACTCTAGAAACTAATAAGCAATGTACAACAACATTTTGAGACTGATACAGGTATTACTGTCACTTTGCATGTGAGAAAATGGAATAGAGAAGTAATGGCCCACAAACAGCAACCCAACCCACTTTTCATGTAAACCCACCCCATTTTCCTTAGAAGAGGGAGTGTTATTACTGTAGCAGGGCTTATGGAAAAGGAAGTGCCTTATCCTCTTTTATTTCATGCTCCAACAAATCATGGAAATACATCTACCAACCACATACAGTTTTCTTCTGGAAAGGACTCTGAGTAATACTGTTTTCTTTGTCCTGTTATATTTCTTGTGATGCTTTATTAGCCCAGTGATTTTTTAAAAATTTATTAATTGAAGGATAATTGATTTACACTATTGTGTTGGTTTCTGCCATCCATACATCAACATGAATCAGTCATAGGTATACACATGTCCCCTTCCTGTTGAACCTTCCTGTTGAACCTCCCTCCCACCTCCCACCCCATCCCACCTCTCTAGGTTGTCACAGAGCATTAGTTTGACCTGTGATGTTTTAATGTGTCCTGTTGGTTATCAGCTTTTCCATGGTGGCTCTTTGATCCAGCTTAATGGGAGCCAGTGTCCTAGTTCTAAAGCAGACAAGCGTCTCCCTCTTGGATTTTTGTAGTTCTTCCTATGTTGGAACTACACAGAGAGACAACAAACCAAAATTCTGCAGCTGACCACCCCAAAATATTATTTTACTGCTATTACTGGGGACTTTTTGTACCCACAGGTGGTTATGGTTTGAGCAAACAAAGATGGGATATAGTGTAAATAAAGCAATCCTCCTTGCCTCCCTTAACATCCTGATCATATGATTTGGCAGGGTCCAAGCAGCAAACAGGTGGCATTCAAACCAGCTGAATAAAGAGAGTTCAGTGAAGGGAATACATACAAGGGTGAGGGCAGGGTTGAGGGAAACCAAGAGAGGATAGTGAGATTCCTGTGTGCTAACAATGGCAGGGTGCTGCTACCATCTCTATGACCTCTCTGCCTAAGAGGGAAGAGGAGGGGGAGGCTACAGACGTCCACCCATGAGGACCTGTGGCATTTAATGGAGGAATGCTGTCACTGTCAGACTATGGCCTGGCAGGGTAGAAAATCTCTGTTTTTTTCTTCTTCCTCCTGACCTTTAGCTGGTGATCCTCACTGGCTAAACCCAACCAGAAATCAGAGAGCCAAGGAGCCAAATAGATGCAATCCACAGAGGTCAGCCTCTTGGTGGCACGGAGCAGGGCAGAGGAGGGTACAGCATAGATCTCAATCAAGGAAGTAGAGAAGACCCAGTACAACTTGTACTGTAATCAATGATAACCATGTCTTGGAAATGACTGAATCTGCTCATATATTGTTAAACACAGTGTGTATACTAACAATTATGGGGAATTACTTATAACTAGATCTTAAGGGTACAGCATGATTAAAAAGTCATACCTCTTGTCTATACATATTGCAGATGTATTCCATACATAAAATTGTATTTTATGTATCTTTTTATGTATTCCATACATAAAAAGCTGTATTCCATAAAATCTTTAAGAAGAACTGTACTTTTTACACAAGGTTTTTAAAGGAATCATTACAACATCAAAAACATTATTGTATGTTCACTAAAGGCTATGATTAGTTTTGTACAACCTATGGGCTTTCAAATGCCTTGTTCAGAGAGACCAAAATTTTTAACATTTTCTGGAAGAGAATTTACAGGCAAGACAGGGATGTTATTATGGGTTAACTGTCCATGTAGTGTGATTCACCAGCATCAGAAAAGTATCTCCCATTGGACACTCAGATGGTACATCAAATAATTAGAAATTCCTTTTTATGGATTAGTGGTTTATTGCTGTTGGGTTTGTTTTTTTTTTTTTTTTTGGTAAAATGCAAATGCCCTGAGAATTAGAACATCATTCACTCACTTAATTCTTCCTTTACTAAACATTTATTGTTACTATCTATGAGTAATTTGCTAGATACTGGAATAAAACATGAATAGGACAGTCCTTGTTCTCACTGTGCTCAGAATCTAATGGAAATTTGGCAGAGTTATCAATGACTCCTGAACTGGTTGACAGAGCCATGGTATAATATCACAATATACTGTGGAAGAATATATAACGTTCTTGGAGAATAGAAGAGGGAAGGAGGATGGTGAAGATAAAGAAAGACTCTTCACAACTGAAATAAGACCTGAACTGAAGATAAATGAGATCGCAACAGGTGGATAAAGTACAGGTGAAGTGAGGGTAGAAATTAGACTTTATAGGAAAAAACTGGGCCCTTCATCAGATCATATCCAGAGGACATGAAACTAGAGATTATTGTAAGGTCAAATGATGAAGGACCTCAAATACCATTCTCAGCAGTCAAGGAAGGATTAAGTGGAGGAGTGGCTCTTTAATATTTGACCCACAGAAAAATCATCCTGAGCAGTATGGAGAATTGAGTGGGAAAGGCAAGACTAGCGAATGAATCGGTTAAGAGGGCCTTTTAAAGGTTTTAGCAAGAGATTAGGAAGTGTGAGCTAATGAGGTAGCAGCAGTGAGAGGGGAGAAGGTGGAGGGATTCTAAAAGTATTTCGTTTCTGCCACACAACAGTGTGACCCAGCCATACGTATACATATGTTCCCTCCGTCTTGACCCTCCCTCCCACCGCTCTAGATTGTCACAGACACTGGGTTGAGCTCTCTGTGTTATACGGCAACTTCCCACTAGCTATCTGTTTTGCAAATGGTAATGTATATGATTCAATGCTCAATTCATCCTACCCTTTCCTTCCCTTGCTGTGTCCAGACATCTGTTCTCTGTGTCTGAGTCTCTATTCCTACTCTGTAAATAGGCTCATCAGTACCATTTCTCTGGATCCCATATATATTCATTAATATATGATTGTTTTTCTCTTTCTGACTACTTCACTCTGTATAACAGGCTCTTGGTTCATCTACCTCACTAGAACTGACTCAAATTCATTCCTTTTTATGGCTGAATAATATTCCATTGTATACATGTACCACACCCCTCAAAACAATTAAAAATAAAAGAATTATTTCTAATTAAAATAAAAATAAAAACTAAAAATAAAAGAATTTTAAGACAGCTGGCATGAGGGATAAAGAGAGTATTGTCTTAGTACTTTAGAATGTTTGTACTTCCCCATTAAAAATAATAAAAAATTTAGAGAAGTAGGAGGTTACTGGACATGACCTTGTAATCCATTTGCTGTGGTGAAGACTCAAAGAGGGTGTGAATAATTGAAGGAGGAGTCCTAATTAGAATCATGCCCATGTTGTTGTCCTGGGTGACTGGAAAGAGGTTCTAGCATCAGCTGAGATGAGAAATACAGAGGGAAAAAAGTGTGCAAAGGAAAATGATTGAATTTTGTTTTAAACATCTTGAGACAGAGCCTGGTTGAGGGGTCTGAGGGACTTGTCAGAGTATGGCTGGGAATAAAAGTGGTGGTCTGGAAGGGCTCTCCTCAAAAGACTACATGGATTAAGCACAAAAGAGGTTTAAAGATTAATCTTTAGGGAAGCCCCTAATAATATATTTGAGGGACATGTTAAGAAAGAGGAGATGAGAACTACAGCTGACTGAGTTCATGGGGAGAGCAGTTTTTAAGGAAAAAGTGGTCTACAATATCATACACTTCAGAGAGAAGGTATATTAATCAGGATATGTTTGGCTACAAGAAACAGAATAAAAATGAGTGATGTTATTACAGATGACTTCTCAAGACATCTGAGGTGGGTGGTCTCTGGTTTTGTGGCCACTTTCCATCCTTCTGCTCTGCCACTGTCAGTGTATCAAAAGTGTCTCCCTAAGGCTCATAGGCTGGCTACTCCACGCAGTTGAGAGCATCTCAAGCAGAAAGCAAGGGGAGTGAAGACAATGAAGCATTCTCTTTGTGCACCTCATTCCCTTCCATGAGGAAAAATCTTTCTCAGGGGCCCCATCAGACTTCTCCTCATGTCTCATTGACTAAGGCTCATTCCCACTGTTAGATTACTCGTTGACAAAGTGGAAGGAGTTGCCGTGACTGGTTAGATCAATCGTGACTCATCCCTGAGGTCTGGGCAAATGAAACAGTTTAGTTAGCAAGAAGGATGGGAAAAATGACAATTTTCATCATCTCTCTCCTACAGGACTGAGTTTTTATATATTAATACGAATCTCCCAATTCATCCCACCTGCTCCTTTCCCCCTTTGGTATTCATACGTCTGTTCTGTACTGTTGCTGCTAAGTTGCTTCAGTCGTGTCCGACTCTGTGCAACCCCATAGACGGCAGCCCACCAGGCTCCGCTGTCCCTGGGATTCTCCAGGCAAGAACACTGGAGTGGGTTGCCATTTCCTTCTCCAATGCATGAAAGTGAAAAGTGAAAGTGAAGTCGCTCAGTCGTGTCTGACTCTTAGCGACCCCATGGACTGCAGCCTACCAGGCTCCTCGGTCCATGGGATTTGCCAGGCAAGAGTACTGGAGTGGGCTGCCATTGCCTTCTCCCTGTTCTGTACATCTGTGTCTTATATTTCTGCTTTGTAGATAAGATTGTCTTTGTCCTGTGCTGTGCTGTGCTGTGCTAAGTTGCTTCAGTCGTATCCAACTCTTTGCGACCCTATGGGCTGTAGCCAGCCAGGCTCCTCTGTCCATGGACAATTTCCCAGGCAAGAATACTGGAGTGGTTGGCATTTCCTTTTCCAGGGTATCTTCCCCACCCAGGGACTGAACCTGTGTCTATACCAATCTTTTGCAGATTCTACATGTATGTGTTAATATACAATACTTGTTTTTCTCTTTCTGACTTACTTTACTCTGTATGACAGTCTCTAGGTCCTTCTATGTCTCCACAAAGGACCCAATTTCCTCCCTTTTATGGCTGAGTAATTTTCCATTGTATATATGTACCACATTTTCTTTATCCATTCCTCTATAAAACAGATACCTAATGAGAACCAACTATATAACACAGGAAACTACTCAGTTCTCTGTAGTGACTTAAATGGGAAGGAAATCCAAAAAGGGGGGATACATGTGTACGGATAGTTGATTCACTTTGCTGTACAGTAGAAACTAACACAACATTGTGAAGCACTATACTCCAGTAAAACTTAAAAAAAAAAAAAAGGACTGAGGAGAATCCATTGGATTCAGCAATTAGAAGCTTATTGGTGAGCTCAGAAAGAGAGATCTGTGGAGGGCTGATTTAGGGATTAGCACTGAAGCCAGATTCCAATGGGCTGAGCAGTATATAGAAGTGGGCTGTAGACAACTCCTCAACTAAATGTAAATAAGTTTATCAGTCCTTTTGGAAAACATATCTTGATGAATTTATCTATTTATCTATAATTTCTTGCCAGAAATTATCTAAGGGTTAAAGGAAAGAGAAATCAAGAAGAAATAAGTTGGAACATAGAAGACAAGTTTTGCCCTATTCATCATTTGAACAAGGAGCTCTCTTTGGCAAGGAACATGGTTTTCTCGAAATTTCTCCAAATTTAAATTTCTCCTCGTTGCTAGGCTCAGCCACAGACTGTAATTTTTAGAAATCTGAGCCAGCAATGAGAAATGGAGGTTGTTTTGAACTCGGAATAGAGCCACACTATTTCCCAGCTGCGTACAATTTGGGGGGTGGGATGTGATTAAAAAACTGCTACAAAGCACTTAATTAAATTAGCTAGGAGGAGATTCAATTTTAAACTCCTTCCAGTATTTTTAATAGAGATTATATACTGCATTAAAACTATAAGAATAAAACAGAAGGTGAAGTGATACATCTTACTGAATAAAAGCATAGATTGTCTACTAATGCAAGGCACTGCATTTTTTCCCTCTGGCACTTACAAATAGTTTGTGTGTGTGTCTGTATCAGCTTCAAAACGTACCTTTTCCTCTGCCTGCCCATCGCTGAGTAGAGTGGTAGGTAGTTGTCCCTTCATATCAATCAATCTGAGAATATATACATAATCAGTTGATCTTTTTGGTTGCTGAATCTCTTTTTTGGGATTCTGTCTATTTTTCACAATTTTATTTTTTAGAGCAGTTTTAGGCTCATGGCAATATTGACAGAAGATGCAGAGATTTCCCATACATATACTCCATGGCTTTATACACCCACGTTTTTTTTTTTTTAATTTATATCTCCCACAAGAGTGCTACATTTGTTATAACTGATGAGACTACCTTGACAGATTATCACTCAAAGTCCATATTGTATACTAGGGTTCATTCTTGGTGTTCATTCCTTGGATTTGGACAAGTGTATAAAGACATGTATCCATCTTTATAGTATCGTGCAGTATCATAGTCCTCTATGCCTCTTCTATTCATCCCTGGCTTCACTGATCTTTTGACTGTGGCCATAGTTTTGCTTTCCCAGAATGTCGTGCAGTTGAGATCATATAATCATATGCAACCTTTTTAGATTGACTTCTTTCACTCAGTAATATGCATTATAAGTTTCTCCATATCTCTTCGTGCCTTGATAGCTCACTTCTTTCTAGTGCTGAGTAATATCCCCATGTCTAGATATACCACAGTTTATCTATCCATTAATCCACTGAAGGACATCTTGGTTGCTTCCATGGTTTGCAATTATGAACAAAACAAACATGAAAACAAACATAATAAGCCAATCTTCTTGGTTGATGAGTTGTCTCTTATGCAGCTCTGGTCACTAGAGTCTTAGGTTTTGAGCTTAAGAAAATATAAAACAGTAAGACAAACTGTGTCTTGTAGATAAATTTATTGGTCAAAGTTATCATAAAATAACTGGTGACCTCTTTCTCATTGCACAGCACTATGTTTAAACACGCATTTTAGTGAAAGAATCTTAAGTACAGAGAAGTAAATACAGAGTAATTCAGTCTGACTCTATGTGGCTGGTGCCTTTTTCAGCTGTATTATCCAATAGGGAACAGAATTCACTCTGGGTTTTAACAATTTAGAAGCATAAAGTATCAGAGCTGAAGGACTCTAAACAATCGTCTGATTAATAGAAAAAAAACAGAGATCTAGTCATCTTTGTTAGATACAGTCCTACACTAGAATCTGGGTGTCCTGACTTCAATTTGGCTTTTACTCTATTTTAGCTAGTGTCCTCACTTTCCCAAGATCTTATCTAATTAAGACAAAATCCTAAAATCTAAACTGTTGTCCAGCTCACTTTAATTTTCAGGGCTTCAAATAGCTTAAAATCCATATTGCCCTGTAACTCTCGTTCTAAGCAATGATAAGCAGCCAGCTCAAAAAAGCTTGACACATGTAGAATTGCTAAAGGAAGGTTAAGCTGCTATTTACTTACTAACCTAATCCTTTCAGTTTCTTTTCTTAATGGAAAGTCAAAAGAAAATTTCACCTAATTCTTATAATTATTCTTTCTTACAATAACAGGCCAGAAACTAGGCATCGTAACAATCCGGGTTCTTAGCTGCAAATAACAGACACCAAACTTGGTAATTTGAGCAGAAAGTGGAATTTAGCAGAAAGTTATTGGATGCTTCCTAAACTCTCCAGAAGGAGTAGGAATCAAGTGTAGAGGATACACATCCAAAATCAAGCTGGAAATCACGCCTTGGAACTAGTCCTGTGAGCACTAGAACTGCAGTTGCTGCTGCTGGGTGGTAGACATTGCCGATGGCGTTCCAAGAATCACCAGAATTGAAACCTGGGTATCGCTACTTTCCCTGATGACTCTGGAAATTGGATGTAGCTGCCATCCCAGCTACTAGCCATCAACTGGAGGGATTTGGTTCAGTCCGCTCTTTGTATCTATAGTCTCCAATTTAAAGTTTGGGGCAACTGAATCTGATTGGCAGAAACTTGATCAGGAGCCAATGTCCTAGCAGCAAAGGAAGCAGGAAAAGCTAGTGTCTGGCATATTCAGTTTCTACACTGGGAGGTTAACTCTTTCTCATAAGGTGAATAGTTCAGATGCTGGGTAGCCAAAAAGAAGGACAAATGTTGAGTATAGTGACTGATCACAGTAGTTTCATTATAGTTTTTTTTTTTAATTTAAAATTAAAAAATTATATAGAATGTTTACATACAACATTATATCAGTTTCAAGTGTATCGTTTTAATGTTTTACTATTATTGATTGTTATGAGCAGGTAATATGGTTAATACACTACAAAATTCAAAAGATAAGAAAAGAAATACAGTAAGAAACAAGTGTTCCCTTCACGTGACTTCTAGCCATCCATTTAGCCTCTCTTGCATAGTTTACTGTCACCATTTACTTCCCCTCCCTGGAGGAGGATTGTATTTCCACATTGCTCCTCAATCCTCTGAAGTCAGGCTAGCCCATGTGCTTTGCGGAGGTCAATGAAATTCTGGGCTGAAGCTTAAAAGCCAGTTTAGGTATTGCCTCGTTTTCTTCCCTTCTACCATGTTGACTGTCAATATTCAGGGTGGCACTAGCCTGGGTTCCAGAATGTACTAGATGTTTTATGTTTGCCTTTATAGATTCCACCCTATCCATGATATTCTATGCCCTGGGAGGCTGCCTTTTATGGCCTATGGCTGCAGATCCCTTATCCTCTTTCTTCTGGGTGCGTTTGAGTAATGAGGGCTACTGGCCAGATATCACAGGGCAGAAGGAGAGTGGTGTTGGGATATTTATTCTTTCACTCCCTCCCTTCCAGGTCTCCATGGGCTGGTTGCATTCTTCTACCAAAGATCTCCACCTCCTCTTGGGTAGCATTTGATCTCTTTAGGTTCTGGGAGCTGCTGTCATTGGCCCTAGTGTTAGTACTTTCTTTTTGTTGATTTCCCTCAACCTTATCCCTCACCTTTGTAAATAGTCTGCTTATTAAGCTGCCCTCAATTAGCTCTTTGAATATGTCGTCTGTTTCCCATAGAACTGTGACTAATACACAGAGTGGAGGACAACTATTGTGAGCAGAAGACCCTTCCACCAACCAGCATTGGTCATGTAGCATGAACACTGAGATCTCTGGGTTGTTTGTTACCCCAGCAGAACCATGTTTATCCTGACATACTGTGTTTGTCACATGTATGTGACATATGACATATCCCATGTTTCTAGTTTCATATAATGCAGTTATATTTTAACCAGCAATTGATGTCACAATCAGTATGAAGCTTAATGAAAATAGACATGCTCAGGTTCTATTCCTAGAGAGTCTAATTCAGTGTTAGGTAGGGCCTGGCCTTTGTATTTTTACTAAGCTCTAAACCATTGGTTTTTAGGATTTCTGATACTAAGAATGTGATGGTCCAGTGGCTAAGACTCTGCATTCCCAATGCAAGGGACCCAGGTTTGATCCCTGGTCAGGGAACTAGATCCCACATGCCACAACTAAGAGTTTGTATGCTGCAACTAAAGATCCCAAGTGCCAAAACTAAGACCCAGTGCAGCCAACAAACTATTTTTTTAAAAAGAAGACTGTTTCTCATATTGGCCTATGGCTGTTCAGAGATGCACTCTGACTTATGGAATATGAGTATATTAGTCAGAGTTCTCCAGAGGAATAGAATCAATAAAATGTGTATCTATATATGTAGAGGGTTTTATTTCAAGAAATTGGCTCATATAATTATGGAGGCTGCTAGTCCAAAATCTGAAGTCCAAGTTTGAAAGCTGTCTGGTAATAGAATTCCTTCTTGTTCAGAGGAGGTCTATCTATTGTTTTGATCAGGCCTTCAACTGCTTGGATGAGGCCTACTCACAGTATGGAGGGAAATTTGCTTTACTCCAAGTCCATTGATTTGAAGGTTAATCTCATCTAAAAACGTCCTCACAGAAACATCCAGAATAATATTTGGTCACATATCTGGGCATTGTGGCCCAGCCAGGTTGACACATAAAATTAACCATCACAGGGAGTCATGTGATGCCTGCATAGGATTAAATGCAAATAATTGACAGGACTGGTAACCTGATTCCATTGGCAGAAATGGTAAAAAATTTGAATACGTGTCATTATCTATATCTGTCAGCGCCAGTCAGATTAGACACTGGCTAAGTCTAATACTCACTATGTGTATATAATTTCCCTTCAATCTATGTAGAACAACTCTGTGTGGCCAAGTCTGTCTGCTTGGCATCAGACAGACCTAGTTTTGAGCCCTTGATTCCATTCTTTGCTTGCTGTGTAGATTTGGATGAGCTCCTTGAACTCTTTTTTTCTTTTTCTTAAATACTTCTTTATTCAGCTGCATTGGGTCTTAGTTGAGGCGCTTGGGATCTTCCCTTGTGGCAAGGGCTCTCTAGCTGTGGCTTGCCAGTTCTGGAGGTCATGGACGGGGTAGTTGCAGCACTCAGGCTTCGTTGCTCCCCAGCATGTGAGATCTTAGTTCCCTGACCAGGAATTGAATCTGCATCCCCCATATTGTAAGGTGGATTCTTAACTGCTGGACAACCAGGTAAGTCCTGCCTTGAACTGTTTTTTTAGTTTTCCTCATCTAAAAATTATTTTCTTTAATGTGAGGATTAAGTTAGAAAATGTATATAAAGCACTTAGTACACAGTACCTGAGACATAGGTATGCCCAATATGGGTTTTAGTAAACACACAACTTCAAAAAAGACTGAGCGCAAAATTGTATTATAGTTCATAGTCATAAAGAGACAAACCACTGTGAAGTCATTTAGATATATTTTTCTTTGAAAAATATGAGAAATGATAACATAACTCATCATTCCAGATTTTTATCTGATGTACACACACCATAATAGGGTTCCTGGAAGTGAGGCAGAAAAAAAGGGATCAGTTAGGTGGGGTGGGAGAACAGCTCAGATGTCTTAGCATTCACTAATCTTATGTCTGGGAACAGTTTCAGATTTGGGATAGTTACATGGATGTATTGGCAAAGAGCCCCTCTCTCCTTTAACTAAGTACAAATGACTCATTCCTAACCTTAATGAGGAAAGTGAGAAAGGAAGTGTGAGCCCAGCGTTGGCGGGAAGAGTCTACATACACTTTCTGCCTTTCAGCAATCGAGACTGTGGTGTATTGTACAAAGCCAGTCCCAGACTCCCCTCCTTTTTCAGGATAGAGGAAAACTGATGCTATTGAACCAGGGATTTATTCAGCTCAACATAATCAAGAGCCAGGGAAGAGATTAGCAGCAGTCGTAATTTTTATGAGCAGAGGTAGTCAGAGCTAGACATGTACTCCCCTGGATCATAACCTTGACCTTTGCCTCATCATCTTAATTATTTGCAGCACATCTTCTGGGCAGCTGCTAATATTCTGAGATCACCAGTCTGTGACTATCACAAACCATGTCCTTGTTAATCTGGTTTAATCCCAAGCTGCTTAAAAGACAGGGGATCCAAAATAGCAGTATTAAAATTTGGGAGGTGAAATTCCATTGCTTCCAACAGCGCTCTGCTTCTGTTCCTAAGAAAGTTTTTAGATAGAACAGCCAATAAATATTTCTCCCTTTGTGCAATGTTCTTAGCTCTTCCTTATACTCATCACATCTTGCTTTGCTCTATTGATTACCTGGGTCCTACGATATTGGCATCAAGGTTCTGATGAGAACTACTTTGGATCTTTTGAATGTCTGGTCACCTTCTAAATACATCCACAAAAAACTGATAAGGATTTTTCAGAAACACTCCTCTGTTTCATGTTTTCCTGCTCTTAATAGTAGAATCACAAAACAATTGTGCCATGAACTAAGTGTACGATAATATCAGTTGGGGGTAAACATTTTACAACTCTACACAATTTTATCATCTTTTAGAAGGTAACTGATTATATTTTTGAGAGAAATCTCCCTTTAGAAGCATCAGCACATCGTTTGCTCTTATTGTTTTCGGGCATCTTTCTTCCTGTGTTCCTTCCTTTCCTACTACCCTTCAGCAAAGATAAGGTGGTACAGGAAAAAGGAAGAGCTGGGGGGTGAACCAGGAAGGAGATCAGTAGGACTTAATCTTCCCCAGTCACATGGCATAACATTTGGAGTCTGCAACTCCGATGGACTTTGTGGTATACAATCGAGTAGAACTACATCATCTCTAAGTCTCTCCTGGTCTGTAATCCCATGAACCCCAGGAAGTATAAACAAGGATGTTATCTTCTTCAAATGAGAAAGTGGCAGGGTTACATAATACACTGCTTCATCCAAGATTTAGGGCTACCCCTTAGTGGGACATAATTGTACCCATTTTTGAAGAACTGAGTATTTATGGACCTTTAAAAAATACAGACTATTTAAAATACTGACACAACTTGCTACTATCTTAAAGAATTGTCTTTCCTTTTTGCATGTTTTGATGATTTTCACCCCTTCACGTACTTTTTTAAAACCGGAAGTACAGTTTATTTGCAATGTTGTAATAATTTATGCTGTACAGTAAAGTGGTTCTGTGTTATCTATGTTTATAATATTCTTTTCTATATTCTTTTCCATTATGGCTTATCACAAGATATTGAATATAGTCCACTGTGTTATAGGACCTTAGGACCTATATCCATAGGACCTTATCTATCCGTTCTATACACACTAGTTGGTATCTGCTAACTCCAAACTCCTATTCCATTCGTCCTCACCTCGCCTCCTCATGTTTTGCACTTTCTATTGTGGTTAAAAAGCACACATACCATAAAATTTACCACCCTAACCATTTTTAAGTGTACACTTCTGTTGTGTGAAGTAGATTCACACTGTTGTGAAACAAGTCTCCAGAACTATTATTCCACCTTGCCAAACTGAAATTCTATACTCGTTAAATAACTCCCCTTCCTCTGCTGCACCTCAGCTCCTGGTAGCCACCCGTTCTACTTTATTTCTGTGAGTTCACTACTTTAGATACCTTATGTAAGAGAAATCACACAGCACTTGTCTTTTCATGACTGGCTTATTCCACTTAGCATAATGGCCTCAAGGTTCATTCAAACTGTAACATGTGAAGGGCTTTCCTTCCTTGAAAGGCTGAATAATATTCCATTATATATGCATATCACCTTTTGTTCCTTCATCAGCCAATGGACATTTATGTTGTTTCCACCTCTTGGTTATTGTAATATTGTTGGTTTTGAAATATTGAAATTTAAATTTCACCTTCTGATTCACTCTGGTGGATTTAATAAACACAATATCATCTGTAAGACACATCTGACAATCAGGGAGCGTGTAGCAGGAGAAGAGAGCTGAAGGCAGAATCCTAAAGAATCCAAACCCCTTTAAGATGTCAGCAGATGAAGAAGAATGAGGCTGAGAAGGAAGCATCAGTGAGAAAAAAGAAGCCCAGGAGATGGGGGCATTTCCAAGGGGAAGCAGACAAATGTCAGAGATTGCAGGGAAGCCAAGTACGATAATGACAAAAGGGTGTCGGTAATAACAAAGCTGTTAGGATTGTTGCAATTTCAAAAGAGGCAAGATGTTTGATAAAAAGTGGGCAGAGAAGTGAGTGGGAAGGGAGAAGGTAGAGAAATCTGTTGAACACCACTCAGCATTTAGGCATGAACAAGGGGGAAGAGATTTAGAATCGTGAGAGGAAGATGTGGTGTTTTTTGTTTGTATTATTGTTTCTTAAGTTACAAAAGACTTGAGAATGTTTGCCAGTTATAACTGGCAGCTCTTTTAGACTATCCACCATCTGAACAGATTACAATAATTTTTTAATTTTTTTCATAATTTCGTGAGTCAAGAATTCAAGAAGGGCTTAGCTGGATGGTTTGGCTTTGAGTTAGGTAGTGTGTGAGACTGAGGGTCCACTTCCAAGAAGCTGCTTCACCCATACATGTGGCAGCTGGTGCCCCTTGGCACCTCTCTTTCCTCCAGGATCTCTCACAGAATAATCATACTCATTACATGATAACTCTCTTTCAAGAGTGATTATTCCAAGAGACTCAGATGGAAGCAGCAAGGTTTCTTTTGACCTAGGCTTGAAAGTCAGAGAATGTCACTTCCATCACTTTCTATGGTCATGCAAGTCAGTAAGATCCGCTCATATTTAAGAAGAGTGAAGGAATAGACTGTACCTCTTTGGGGGATGGCATGAACCCAGAGAGAGGGAAGGATATGATGGTGGCCATCTTGGAAACAGGTGGAGAAAGAGGATTTGAAGTTATCCAGGGAACTAAACTTGCAGGAGTGGATGAGACTTTTGAGACTGGATATCCAAAGATGAGTACATTGAAAAATGTTTGTCAAGAGGAGTGAGTTCCTTTCATGACACTATAGTCCTTTAGACAGCACAACTGGAAGGTGACCTGAGGATATTTTTCAGTATGGTGCAAAGTCTCAGAGTTCAATCTACTTTTTTTCAAGCAACTATCCCTCCCTGAGATGAAGTTCAGGTACTTAGGGAGCCCTTTGCTAAGCCAAAGGGTACTGTGGAGGGTCACAGGTAAATATACTAAATGATCTACTGCCGTTCATTGATCTTCCAAACCCTACCATCTCAAGTGCATGCTGAAGTACCTCTGTGGTCAAGTCATTCTTGCTGTCTGCCCACCTACATTTAGGAGTGTAACTTTCTAATAAAGATAGTGTTCTGTCTCTCTGAAAGGAAGTGTCATGTACAGTTCCCAGAGTGAAGCTATCTACTCCATTTACTACTGATGTCATCTTGGGGCAAATTGCTTGACCTCCCTGACCATCAGTTCTCCCATCTTTACCACAGGCAGCAATAACCTCACCATAATCTCAAAGGCTTGTTGTAGGAATAAAATAATTCATGAAAAGAGGCACTCCATAAGTGCTCAACAAAGAGATGTATTTTTTTTTTAATTAAAACTGTATGTCTACAGATGAGCTTCTCAGTTTCATCTTTGGGTGGGAAGAAGAAGTTCAGATCACTTAACAGCCAAAGGCATGTGCTGGAAAAGCTGGAAATCACGATGACTCACTCTCTACAAATGCTGCACTTTGAACAGACTGGAATTTTACCTCGTGTGCCACAAAAGCTTTACAAGCTTCTCCAAGGACTAGTTTACAAGGAGAAAGTTTCTTGAGCACTTACATAAGACAATAAAGCTCACTGAATCATAGGAGTAAGAAAGGGACTTTGAGAGTCTGTCTAGTCTGCTGCCACCTAAGCCACCAGACATGTGAGAATCTGCCTTTGTGCAGACATCTCCCTCCTTTTCCAGCCAGCCTTGCCCTCTGAGGACCCAGCTGAGCTCCTGGAACCCTGGTCTTGCCTGAGTGAGAGCCCCAGGCCTCTTTGTCACCCAGAAGCAAAGTTGGAACAATGGTGTTCACCAATCTCTGGCCTGATTTTAAAATGAGATATGACAATAGAGCACTTTGACTAGCATTTTTATAAATACTGTAAAAAAATCTTCCTTAGGCCAATTCCAAGAATGTAGGACCTTGTGCTAGTGAGTAGTAATGTGGAACTGACTTGGTCTTTTGTTTTGGCTGCCACATACCCATGGCGTTTGTAACCACCGTATAGGTTTCCCAGCCATCCCCTGAACCCTTCATAATATTCAGGTTTCTGCAGCTAGGGTCTTTCTCCACATGACGCTCTGAACACTCCCAGAGCCTGATTGCCCTCAAGAGTCCCAGTTAGACAGAATCTGAGCTCCAAGTTTCCTTGGTGCCGGTTTCATCTCCTGCCCTTGCCATGAAACTTCAAGGGACTCAGGTGGATCCTCCATGGTTTCCCTCCAGCCTGGGCATGACCAGGGCCTCTTCCTTCCCCACCTGCTAGATAGGGTTTCCTGACCCTTTCTTTCCATTCTCACACTCTTCACACCCAGTTAACTCTCATAAAGACAGAGAGTTTTCATGTATGCTTAACTTTTTTTTCTTACTGCATAAAAAGGGAAGAAGCCCTGATTCTAGCTCTTAATCCAAAATGATTCTGACCAGACTGTCAGGAAAGGGGAATGAAACGATGGGGGTTGGGAGTGGGTGTGTGCATCTTCTTTATTCCTCTGTTCATGGACACTTAAGTGGTTTTCATGTTGTAGCAATTATAAATAATGCTACTGTCAACATTGGGGTGCATGTATCTCTTCAAATCAGTGGTTTTTTTTTTTTTTCAGATATTTACCCATGAGTGGAACTGCTGGTTCATATGGTGTTCTATTTTTAGAGTTTTAGAGAAAACTTCGTACTATTTTTCACAGCCGCTGCACCAATTTACTTTCCCACCAACAGTCTCAGAGGGTTCCCTTTCTCCCTTATCCTTATCCTTGCCAACATTTGTTATTTACATTCAGATGATAGCCTCTCTGACAGGTGAGAGGTGATATCTCACCGGGGTTTTGAAGTGCATTTCCCTGATGATTAGCCATGCTGAACCTTTCCACGTGCCTGTTGCCCATCTTCAGTCCCTCCTTGGAAACATGTCTATTCAGTTCTTCTGCTCATTTTAAAATTGGATTGTTGGTTCTTTAATGTTGAATTTTATGAGCTATTTATATATGCTGGCTGTGGGTGTGTGTTAAGTCACTTAAGCCGTGTCCGACTCTTTTCGACCCCATAGACTGTAGCCCGCCAGCCTGCCAGGCTCCTCCGTCCATGGGATTCTCCAAGCAAGAATACTGGAGTGGGTAGCCATACCTTTCTCCAGGAGATCTTCCCGACCCAGGAATCGAACCCACATCACTTGCAGCTCCTGCATTGCAGGTGGATTCTTTACCACTGTGTCCCTGGGGAAGTCCATATATGTTGGTTACTACCCCCTTATTGGTCATATCATTTGCATATATTTTCTCTCATTCAGTAGCTTGTCTTTTCATTTTGTCAGTGGTTTCCTTTGCTTTGCAAAAGCTTTTACATTTCATCAGGTCCCATTTGTTTATTTTTGCTTTTATTTCCTTTGTTTTAAGAGATAGATTCCCCAAAATATTGCTCCAATTTATGTCAAAGAGTGTTGTGCCTATGTTTTCCTCTAGGAGTTTTATGGTATCTGATCTTACATTTAGGTCTTTAATTCATTTTGAGTTTATTTTTGCATATGGTGTTAGAGAATGTTCTATGCAGCTGTCTAGTTTCCCAGCACCACTTACTGAAGAGATTGTCTTTTCTTCATTGTATATTCTTGCCTCCTTTGTCATAGATTAATTGACCTTAAGTGCACATGGGTTTATTTATGGGCTCCCCCATGAATTTTTAATATCTGAGATACATTGCAAATGTTAGTGTAGTGTGTGTATATCTGTGTGTTTTTTTGGTATAAAGTACACTTTTATGTGTAAAGCACAGACACACATACAGCACACTAACACTCTCCCCAAATAACTGTTTCACCCCTGCTGAAAACACACGCTCTAGAACCAGATCAAGACAAGGCAAGTAATTACTTTAGGAGATGAGGAAGCCTCAGTGGAGGGGACAGTGAGACAGGAAGGAAGCCAGGAGAGTATGAATTAGAGCAGGTTCCTGCTGGCCTTTCACCTACCAGGGGTGCTCTGGGGGTCAGGGTGCAAGCCCCACTTCCGGGATACCTTGCCTGCGGGGCCAGGTATATACCCAGCCGCTTTCATCAGTTGCTGGTTGTGGATAGTTCCCAACCACATCCTTGCTGAAGGATGTTAATTCTCCAGCAATTTAATTTTGCCCCTTGCTCTGGCAGAATGGCCATAGAGGACAGAGAAAGTCTCCAGGTAGAGTCATGTGTGTGGCAGCACCAGTTAACTGCGGTGCTCATCCAGGGCACAGAAAACCCTAAGTGCTGGTGGGCTCTGGGCTGGGCACTGACATTCGCTCTGTTGTTTATTTATTTAATTTTGGAGAGACTTTATTTTCTAGAACAGTTTTGGGCTCACAGCAAAATGGAACGGAAAGTACAGAGAATTCTCATATACTCCCTGCCCTCGACACATACGTAACCTCATTCATTATCAATATCCACCAGCAGAGTGGTCCATTTGTTACAATAAGTAAACCCACACTGACTCACCATTACTGTCCAAAATTCATTGTTTACTTTACATAGTTACATACATTACACATGTTAATTTACATGGTTCACTCTTGGTGTTATATGTCCCCTGGGTTTTGACAAATATGCAGTGATACAGACCTGGCATTATAATACCATACAGAATAGCTTCATTTCCCTAAAAGTCCTCTTTGCTCTGCCTATTTCATCCCTCCCTCCCTGTTGCATTATTTTTTGTTTCCTTCTAGTTCAAGTTACCATGTTACACAATTTGTACATAGTTATAATCACAATCATGGTGGGGGTATAATTTTGTACTGTGCTTTCTTTCAATTGAAGTATTTTTTTCTGGTTGGTAATTTTTTTATAATTATAGATTTTAAAAACTGCATAATTTTGTTTCTTATGCATATACTGTAACTCCTATGACTATTTCCTTATTATTTTTAGCATGTCATTTATTTCCATTTTTCCTGCTATTATAAATAAATAAATAAATTGCTAGAAAGACAAAACTAGAAGGCATTCACTAAAACACAGCAAAATGTTAATAGTGGTTCTCTGTATATGATAGAATTCTAGGCAATATTTTTTTGTTCTGTCCATTTTTCTATAATTGTTTTTATAGCAGGAAAAACAGCAGGTTTATGTATTAATTGACTAGGCCAAACCTAGTTGTTCAATCAAATGCTAATCTTATTGCTGTGAAAGTATTTTCTAGATGTGCTTAACATCTAAAAATCAGTAAACTTTCTGTAGAGGAGATTATCCTCAATAACCTGGATATACCTGATGCAATCAGCTGAAAGACCTTAGGAGCAAAACTGAGGTTTGTGTGAAGAAGAAGGAATTCTGCCTTGGACTGAAGCCTCGGCTTCTGCCTGAGATTCCAGCCTGCCCTTCCTGACAGCTTGCCCTATGTATTTTGGACTTGCCTAGTCGTCTCATAGTCACAGAGGCCAATTCCTTCCTATAAAAGTATTCCCTTTGATCATTACCTTAATGATCCAATAATCTCTCACTCTCCGTTACCCCCCCCCTCCAAAAAAAGACACAGCAAAGAACATCTTAAGGCATATAGACTTACCCCCTTATTTGTACTTTTTGTCTTCCCAGTATTGAGATTTCTGGCTGTGGCATGAACATATTTAACTAACATACACATTCCTTATTACGAATCCCAAATAATTGGTATAATGAACCCAGGAGTCAAATTTAAAAATGAGCCAGATGGTCATGTAATGAGGTGTTGATCTAAAATGGGTCCTGAAACATCTCTAGAAATGTAATAAGATGGAAAAAATTGTGTTCACCAGGAGCCCTCTCAAGGAGATTGCTGTGTGTGATTAGAAGAAATAATTTGTTAAATTGCTCGGGCTGGGGGCAATGAGACTTCCAAAGAGAGTGATCAAAGAGAAGCTAATGGTGCCTAAACTTCCCTCTAAAAGTTGTGGTGGTTCCAGTTAATTGTCAGAACCTTTTGTGGGCTGCAGTGTGTTAGTTTGAACCAGAGATGAACTGAAAGGTGAGGCATAGTTCTGTTTCAGTAGGCAGCGGACCCCCATGAATTCCTTGGTCTATTCTTTAAGAAATTTGAACAAATATTTAAACAAATGTTTGCTGAACGGAGTGCCAAAAAGTCTGCTTGAGTTGTCCACTTATCTGGGCCACTGTTATGGACTTCAAGTTGAAACTTGAATTAAGTTGTAAACCATATGCACTATATGCTTATTGCCTTGGAATTACAGGGGCAAATGTTATGACATTTTTAGGGTTTAGAGAAGAGAGAGTTGCACAGAGGTGGTGCTATGGAGAGCCTGAATCCCAGAAGATTCCATAAAAGATGTGGGGTTTCAAGAACTGTTCTTCATTTATTCAAGAAATATATTTCAGGTACCAGGCACCAGGCATCATACTAAGAGCTATGGGTACAGAAGTAAGAGAGACAGTGATGGATACTCCTCCCAATGGAGTCTGGAGATAAATCAGGCAGGAACTTCATGACGATTACACACATAATTATTTCACAGTAAGCCTAGTGAAACAAGCACACACGATGCCATGAGGACATACAATGAGTGAACAGATTTGGATGAGTCAGAAAGACGGAGGCAGCTTTGCAGAAGCAGGAGGTGTTTTGGTAGGACTGACAGATGGAGCTGACTTTTCTTAAGGTGCACCAGAGTCCCTGAATTAGAAGTGAGAGAGAGAGGGAGAAAATGTGTGTGTGTGTGTGTGTGTGTGTGTGTGTGCTCACACATGTGAAGAAAGAGCAGATAGGAGATAGATGGAGGAAGTCAGTACTTGTAGCTATTCATCTTGATATTTAGAAAGACCACCTAATCTTATCTTAGCAAGTAGCTGAAGGAAGACAGCAAATAACAGTAGGAATATAAGGAACTTAAGAATTGGTGCTTTTGAACTGTGGTGTTGGAGAAGACTCTTGAGAGTCTCCTGGACAGCAAGGAGGTCCAACCAGTCCATTCTAAAGGAGATCAGTCCTGTGTGTTCATTGAAAGGACTGATGCTAAAGCTGAAACTCCAATACTTTGGCCACCTTATGCGAAGAGTTGGCTCCTTGGAAAAGACCCTGATGCTGGGAGGGATTAGGGGCAGGAGGAGAAGGGGATGACAGAGGATGAAATGGCTGGATTGTATCACCGACTCGATGGACATGAGTTTGAGTGAACTCTGGGAGTTGGTGATGGACAGGGAGGCCTGGCGTGCTGTGACTCATGGGGTCACAGAGTTGGACACGACTGAGCGACTGAACTGAACTGAACTGATGAGGAACTTTCTGATGCCTTAAATAGTTCTTGTCTCAGCAGGTGCTTACTGAAGGCTAAGTGAAGGAATGCTCTTGGATCAAAGGAATGGAAATCTTCTCAGTAAGCTGCAATAAATGTTAATTCTAAAACATTTTTATTAACATAAATGTTAATTCCAAAACATTTTTTCTTCCAAGAAAACATAACTTTTCTTGAAAGAGAAGTTATGAGCAACCCAGACAGCATATTAAAAAGCAGAGACATTACTTTGCCAACAAAGGTCCATCTAGTCAAAGCTATAGTTTTTCCAGTAGTCATGTATTGGATGTGAGAGTTGGACTATAAAGAAAGCTGAGTGCCAAAGAATTGATGCTTTTGAACTGTGGTGTTGGAGAAGACTCTTGAGGACTCTCAAGAAGATCCAACCAGTCCATCCTAAAGGAAATCAGTCCTGAGTATTCATTGGAAGGACTGATGCTGAAGCTGAAACACCAATACGTTGGCCATCTGATGTGAAGACCTGACTCATTGGAAAAGACCCTGATGCTGGGCAAGATTGAGGGCAGGAGGAGAAGGGGACGACAGAGGATGAGATGGTTGGATGGCATCACCGACTCAATGGTCATGGGTTTGAGTAAGCTCTGGGAGTTGGTTATGGACAGGCAAGCCTGGCATGCTGCAGTCCATGGGATCACAAAGAGTTGGACACAACTGAGCGACTGAATTGAAGTGAAGGAAAAATTGCCTAGGAGCCCTAATATGTGACAGGCACTGTAGTGGGTGCTTTATCTAAAATTTCTCAATCATTCCAAGATGACATCGCTACCCCAAAGGAAAAAGGAGGGAATCTCAGTCTAGAGATTTTTAAGAACTTACTCAAAGTCATAGACCTTAATACAAAAGCTAGATGTTTGCTGTAATTACAATGGATATAAGAATACAATCAATAATTTTGGAAAGAAGCCAACTACGAATTGAATACTTATACTGCATGTAACCCATCCCTGTAGTATGTTTTGGAATTAACATTTATCTGTAGCTTACTGAGAATTCCATTCCTTTGATCCAAGAGCATTCAGAGAAGAACAAGTAATTAACAAAAATAAATAGTTGGATGAGATGTTTTAACTTTGCTTTCAGACTTTTGTTGACAAGGTACCTTCTGTTCTTCTATTATTTCTAATTTTTTTGCCTTAACTGTAACTCTTAACTAGATGTTTTAAAAATGGTTTTGGCCCTTAATTTATTTTAAATGGAGTAAACTCTATAAAAGTGAAAGTCACTCAATCATGTTTGACTCTTTGCGACCTTATGGACTGTCGCCCGCCAGGCTCCTCTGTCCATGGGATTCTCCAGGCAAGAAAACTGGTCCTGATCCAGGGATCAAACCTGGGTCTCCTGCATTACAGGCAGATTCTTTACCATCTGAGCCACCTGGGAAGCCCAAAACTTTTATAAAGTCTCTCTAATCAAAGAGAGCCTTGGGTTTTTGTCTTGCTGAATCTACTAAGATCTGACCAGGGTGGGCTGGGGATAGTTGGTATGTTAGATGGGCTTTGACAAGTTGGGAGATATGCTTTGACATTTCTGGGAAGCCCACTGCTCTACATTTTTAGGGCTCTTGTTTGTCTGCTGTAAATAATTATCCTGGGCTTCAAAGTTTATCCTCAGCCTATTCTTGTGAATTAGGAATACCAGTAAAAGTTTTTGACTGCAAATAACACACTGACTCTGGTTAACTTAAGCAGAGAAGGAATTCACTAGAAGGCTATCAGGGAGCTCTGAGAGTGAACTGCAAGCCCAGTTGACAAACGAGTAGAAACCAAGGTTTATAAGAAGGCCAGATACCACCCTGGCACTATCACCACTTCTACAAAGTGGGTTCCAAACTCTCCTTCCATCTTTGAGTCACTTGCTCCAGATTAAAAATTCCAGATGGAATTCTGCCATACCTGATGAGCCAAGCTTAGATTATCTGTCAAAGTCCCAGCTGCTGCTACTGAGAGTAAGCAGGAGTGTTTTGGATTTCCACAGTACGAGGCACAGCTAGCAGTACAGTGAGGTACAAAATTGAAGGAGACATTCACTCTCAAGGTCTTCAGTTCTCAAACAATTAACAATTTTCAGCAAGAATAAATTTTAATTTTAGGATCTTCAAATTCAGCCAAATATTTCATGGATGAACTGAAATTTGCACATAAACAAAAATACTACACCATGCAGCTTGCAATCTGTTTCATTGTCTTAAATTTTAAACACAAATGAAAGCTCTGTGTGGTCAAATAGAATTGAAATCATGCATTTTTCTGTTTCTTTGTCTAGGCAACCGCTCTGCTATCTTTGCTTATTTCCAATCTGTTTAAATGTAGGAATGTGTTGTATCACAGTAATTAGGGATACAAAATGTGTGGAAAAGGGACCTTGGCTGATTTTGAACTGTCACAAACACACTTTCCAAAGAACACCTGTGGCTGAGTCCAAGTGTGTCATGAGCCACAACAACATACACAATCATTCAGAACTTGTCGGGAGAAGTGTTTTATTATCAACACTGTTTAAATTGTCAGCATTGGTGATAAGCAGCAGCAGACTGGCTTGTTGTCAGTTTTATTATTGTTTTTATGTTCTCTGTAGTAGTGTACTCCCCAATTGCCTGCACCCTCTCTCTCCCATCACCCCACCATTGTATACCACTGCGTGGACCATCACACAGGAAGCTGGTCATAGAAGCTGACTCAGGAGAGGAACAATGGATACAGTGGAGGGAAAGGAGACCTGATTTGTACCAGGTCCATAAATTATTAATAACTATCCCAAAGACAAAGATAAAACAAGATGATTTCATAGGGCTGTCTTGGCTCCAGTCCCTTCTTATGCTGAAGCCCAGTGGGTATGAACCAGCCGGCAGGCTGTGAGCCCGGAACTGTGTGGTCCAGTTGGCTGCCCCCAGCTCAGCGCTGGCAGCTACCTCCGAGGTGGATGCCTGTGGCCCTGCAGGCAACACGGGCAGAGAGATTGTCAGTTCAGTGCACAGGCAATGCGGCTGTGAGAAAGACAAGGAAAAATACACAGTCTGCCCAAGTTGTGCCCTCATCTCTGAAAGATGGGATTCTACTGATCAAGATCAGATTCCTATCCTAGAAGCAGATCTTCCGCTAATTAGGCACATTAGCTTTGTGCAAGTTCGGGTGTAAAATAACTTTCATTTCGCTCATCTCAGAAGATGGGGCTGATGAGGGCAAGTGGATCTGGCCCTCATAACAAGAGCTATGATATTCAGTTCTTCAGGAAGACATTCCCAGTGCCGCAGCTGGACTCGCCCCCGAACAATGATTTTATAAAGAGTGTTCTTTTTTAATCTTTTCAACTTCATTAGAGAATACAAGAGTTGCCTAAACCTACCCCTAACCCCAGACGAACAGACATAACGAATTCCCAGACGCACAGACTTGGCAATGACTGCTTCATCCCCGAAAAGTTGCTTTGCACTAAGCGTTTCTGACACTAATGTTCATGCTTAAGCAAACACATTACTTAGACAGAGAATGGCTCTGTCAGCCTGCCCAGGCTGCTCGGCACCATGGGAGTTGCAGCTGCACAGGGTCTCATTCAACCAGGCTTGGGGATCCAGTCCCAGAGACACATACAGAGACCCTCAGGTTCACACGCTTTTACACGTCACACACAATTGGCATCAAACAGCTGACTTCCAGAACTTCCTAGGGACAGAGAGAAAACTTGACTGATTATTAATAAGCCTGAAATATTTGTGTCATTCTTTCTTTTTCTCTTTCCTTTTTTTTCTTTCTCTTTCCTTGACATGAAAATATCTACATTTGTGACAAAAAGACCCTGTTGGAGAATCAAAGGATTTCTAGAGAAAATTCTATTTGGGACCATGTCTTAATCTTTTCCACTGAAGTTGATTTCTTGGAGCAGTTGTGTTCACATTAGCATTTCGGTCTGGGGCTATGAATTATGCTGTCAGAGGGAGTTTCAAACTGGGTTTGTTACCTGGATACCCACAAATATGCTTGGTCTGTTTGTATAAATCTGAAAAACCTTCCTTGTCCTTAGGAAACCGGGCCGTTCTACATATTAGGAAGAGGACAGTGAGTCCAAGCTCCTGTCGGTGCTCTGGGCCATTAGGGGAACAGTGCCTGGATAAATAACTGTAGCACGGAGACCAATCCATTCTGGACTGGGTGGCTTTATTCCATTCATAAGGAGGTAGACTTCTCTGCCTGGAGAAACAGGATTGGGTGCACCTTTAGACATGCCTAAGGACAAGCTTAAGACTAAGTCATGTCTGCTTACAATCACAACCATCGTTACTAAGAAGTTCCTCCACGTGGTGCACACGATGCCAGAAAACAGCCCAGCTGTTGATGTACAGACAAGACACAGGTACCAAAGGAGACAAGAGCAAAGCAGGCACTGGAGGGATGACAGCATTGTTTTATGGCGAAAATCATGGACCACCTGCACACTGAGGGGGGCTACCAGGAGACTCGCTTTGAGATGATTCCACCCATTCTTCTCTCATCGGGTCAGACTCCAGCATGTGCTTCTGATGATGCCCCACATGTGTCATCTTCACTCTCTTCATAGCCCGCTTCCCTGCAGCCCAACTCCTGGCAGCCGCCTGGGAGTGAGCGTGACCACATTAAGCTCAGGACCATGGGAGGCACCAGACTCCCAGCAGCCTGGTGAAGAAGATGCCTCTGAGGGCTTTCTACCCTTAGAGCACGCCCCAGATGGCTGTTAATCTCCATCACCCAAATCCCTCCAGGTTAAGGCCCCCAGGATAAACTCCCATAAAAGGAAGGGGAAGAACGGCAGCCCACACTGAGGGGGCCAGCTGCTGGAGTGTCGGTTCCTTGCTGCTGGTGCCAGGCAGATGTTCTACTCGTCGCCTCTGCTCACTCATTTCCTCCTCCTCTCACAGCAGCTTGATTTTATCTAGTTCAGGGTGTCTTCAAGTATGATCCAGGGTCCACTGACAGAAAGGTCATCTAGAGCACATGGTAACATGTAGGTTCAGAATCTCTGCGTGTGGGGCCCATGCATTTGTTCTTTGAGCAGGTACTTCAGATGATTTTCATGCACACGAAAACTTGAGAACCACTGGAGTTCTTTGGCCACTTCATTTCTATTTTTTAATTCACTAATTAATTTTTAATTTACCTTACTGAAGTATAATTGGCTTACAATGTTGTGCTAATTTCAGCTGTACAGCAAAGTGACTCAGTTTTATATATATGTATATATACATACACTTTTTCGTATTCTTTTCCATTATTGTTTATCACAGGATATTGAATATAGTTCCCTCTGCTATACAGAAGGATTTTGTTGCTCATCCAATCTATAAATAATAGTTTGCATCTGTTGTCCTGAAACTCCCAATCCATCCTTGGCAATTACCAGCCTGTTCTCTATGTCCATGGGTCTGTTTCCGCTTCATTGATAAGTCTGTGTCATATCTTAGATGCCACATATAAGGGATATCATATGGTATTTGTCTTTCTCTTCCTGATTAACTTCACTTAGTAAGATAATCTCTAGGTCCACCCATGTTACTGTAAATGGCATTCTGTCATTTTTTTATGGATGAGCAGTATTCCACTGTATATATGTTTATTTGGACCCCAGAAGAACTGAATAATCATTCATCAGTTTACACACCACTGTCATTATCCACTTAGTCTCTTTACTAAAGTATAACTGCCATACAAAATACTGCTTATGTTCAAAGTATACAATTTCTATAAGTTTTGATATAGGTATATATAGACAGATGTGTATGTATATCACCACAATCAGGATAAACTAAATGCTTCCCATTCCCTTCTCCAACATGGGTACTGACCTGAACTTCTACGTATCTTTCAATCTACCTCCACACATTAGATAGATATTCTTAAAAATATTCTGTGTTGCCACGTGTGTGTGTGTGTGTGTGTGTGTGTGTGTGCTCTTACTTCACAAAAATGGTTCTGTGCTATGGAATGCATTCTGCTTCTTACCTATTTTCTTCATCATTAGGCTTTGGCGACCCATCCTTATTACTCTATGCAAATCTCCTTTACTACCTCTCACTAGCCTAGTGGCCCATCCTGTTTATGTTTATGCTTAATGAAGTCACTGCTTTATTAATAAACACTAGGTTGCCTCCAAGTCCTTGCTAACACACACACACGCACACATGTTCGTGCACCATGATGAACATCCTTAACGTGTATCTTTACGATCTTCATATTCAAGTTTCGCTGGGCACATAGTCAGGGCTGAGACTGCATCTTCTACTTCTCTAGAACTGATTGCAGAGTAGTTCCACCAGTTCACACTCCATTAGCAGTGTACCTCGGCTGTACTTGATAGTATCTCGCTTTCTGAGAAGTGACCTCACATTGATGCTTTAATTTGCGTTTCTCTGATGGCTAGTGATGATAGGAATCTCTATAAATGTACTGGCCATTCAGAGGTTTCCCTTTCTATCGGTGAAGTCCCCTCTTACCATGCACCAAATTCCAGTCAATAGCTAGGTCTATTTCTGGGTTCTCTATTCTGTTCCATTGATTAACTTGCCTTTTTCCCTTTTTAAAATCATATCTTTGTGATATATCTTAATATCTAGTATGGCCTCTTTTTATTTACTTTTTAAAATTAGCTGCTTGTGAATGTTTATTCTTCTATACACAGCTTAAAACCAGTTTTTCAAAGTCCCTCAAATTGTAGGAAGGGTATTTTACTGAAATTACATTGGATCTATAATTTGTAAAACAGTGATATTCTTAAAATACTAAACCATACCATATAATTGAAATAACACACCATTTTTTTCAGGTCATTGTTTATGTTCATTCTTGGAATTTAATTTTTTTTTTTTACAAAAAAAGTCTTGTGCATTTTTGTTAGATTATTTCCTAGACAATTAAGAAATTAAAATTTTCCCTTCCCAATTCCTCTGTTATTCTTATTTTTACTTGACTAGACTGTTCCTTCACCCCAATCTTTTAACTTCTTATTTTTTATGGCTTCTTGGTCTCTCTGCTTTCCCGGCTTCAGCCCTCACTCTTCTGCCTCTTCAATTCTACTTCCTCATCCCATTCCATTGACCTGTAGCTACTTGGTTACTAGGTGTGACAACTTAGAAATTCTTTGTTCAGTGGGATTTAGAGGTGTTACCTACAGCCAAGTCTGACATGTAGCCCAGGATGCCAATGAGGCTTATGTCTGAGGTAAAACTGTAACTTGTCTGGGGGTAAAAACAGGATCTTTGACCTGCTTACTCAGCTCTAGGTCATGGAATTGACATGAAATTGGATTTGTTTCATAGCGAATCAGAAAAAAAAATTTGGCTCCTACAATGTAAAATTCAAATCATACTCGTGTAAATAATGAAAGCGTTTATGATCTCACATAACAGGAAATCTGGAGGCAGTGCCAGGCTTGGTAGAGAAGTTCAATGAGGTCATGTTGGCCTTTCTTCAGGCCTTTCCTTCATGGTTGCAAGATAGTTGCCAGGGTTCTAAACATAACAGCCTCACTTTACCACATCTAAGAAGTGAGAGGTTGCGGGTACAAGAGGCTAAAGACAGCTCCCTCCTTATACTTTTTTCCTCCTTCCATCAAGGACAGAAATCTTTCCCAGAAGCCCGCTAGAGATATCTTTCTAGCTCATTAGCCAGAACAATGTGGCAATCCATTGCTGGACAAATGGAATAAGATTGCCATGATTCATCTAGACCAATTCATGATTTAGTCTCCACACTGGGCATTACGCCAACCAAACAAAATTAATGTTCTGGAAGCAGAGAACACATGGGGAATGGCCCTTGGGTAGAAAACTAACAAAGGTTCATGGTGTGAATGGGAAAATATTTGAGGCAATATCATCCATGTTCTTCAATTATAGGGACTTGAAGTTGGAGTTTCTCACTTATGGATTTAGCAATATTGATCAAGTACCTGTTACAGTGGGCACTGGAAATACCCTGATGAACAATTTAAGAAACTGTCATGCTGTAATATTGTATGGGAGGAAACATTAAATGAATGTTCCCATAAAAATATAAGGTTACCAATTTAGTGAAGTGTTATGAAGGACAGGCACGGGGAACTAGGGGAGTAGATAAGGAGGACACCTATTCTGAAGCAGCAATAATTCTTTTATATCTCAGTGAGGAGACAGGCAGGTGCTGGGAAGATTAGGGGCCCAGCAGAAGCCTACCGTTGTCGTGAAAGGAGAGGAGCCTCAAGGCAAGTAGCTGGGGCTCTATAATTCAGTGGTGGGCTCCAGCCTGTTGAGCCCTAATAGCCAGACAGAAACAAGGGCATATTACTGCTTACCAGTCCAGGGAGCAGACTTGTTTAGCTATCTCACAGCAGAGATCAAAGGGAACTAAAAGAAGCTAGATGGATCTAAGGACCTTGTCTCTCCTCTCTGCCACAAGGTTCCTGACCCACAGACCTCTCCTCAGGTATCCAGATACATCTTGGAGGAAAGAAGCAAAGGCCTAACATTTATTCCCAAAGAACTGAGATCTCTAAAGAAATACTCCAGGTATTAAGTCTGTATAAAATGAATGGATTGGGCAAATATTAAAGTTCTTTTCACACTTCTCAGCAGAAACTGTGAGGGGAACTAGAGCACGTAACTAAAAATTAAACACATTTTTACTGCAACTGAGTTAGTGAGAGTATATTTGAATTTCTCAAAACAACATTGTGAGGAAAGTACTATTATTGACTCCATTCTGTAGACAAGGAAATTGAAGCTTAAATAAAATAAGTAACTTATCTAACCCCTGAGAAGGAAATGGCAACCCACTCCCATATTCTTGCCTGGAGAATTCCATGGACAAAGGAGCCTGGCAGACTACAGTCCACGGGGTCCCAAAGAGTCAGACACCACTGGGCAACTCTTACTCATTCACTCAACTTATCTAAGGACATGTAGTTAATAAGTGTCTGATCCTGAATTTGAACCCAGTGTGACTTCAAAAACTTCATGCTTTTAAACACCTGTACCTCTATAAGGTGTTAAGGGCAAAAATAAGTACAGATAAACTTTCAAGATTATGTGGAGAAGTAAAAGACGACTTCTAGAAATGGAGGACCCAAGAAAACTTATGGAAGACAAAGCGATTGATTCCACCTTATCATCACTGTTGTCCATCTTTCCCTTTTTAAAATCCAACGGTAGTGAGTTGTCAGTCCTTGGCTAACTTCACATCTGAGTCACTTATGTGTTTCTGTCTGCTTTCTTTGGGTGTTTCCATTCATGTGATCCTGTCTTTTGGTAGCCCCAGTACATTTGAGTTGAGTGCATGACATTATGTGTACTAAGTCATACAGACTTCAGATGACCTCTTTTTTCAGAAGGGATTTACCATCCCCACGTTGTCCAGATGGAATGGCAGCTGATCATGTTATTCCAATTAGTGATTTGCTGAGTCAAGTTTGAGTTATAGCTTTGGTAAGTCTCAGTCTTCCACTGGTTCGTCTCTGACTTCCTGGACTTTCAACAAAAAGCCCATTGTATTCTGCAAGGCCCCACCCGCAGCGGGTAAGAAACTCTAATCAGAGTCTTACAGGACTGCTGAAAAAGTTCAGCTTTGCAGGGGCAGGTTTTCCACTTGCATTTTAAAACCCCTGCTCTGAACAGCCAGCCCCAGCATTAGGCAAAAGTTCTCAGAGGGAAACAGGCTGTGTGCTTGAGGGCTTTCCAAGTATTTCACCAAAACTCTGCTGGTTTCCCTTGATCCTTTGCAGCCCTCTGCCAGACTGCACTGCATCCTACCTTGGGATTCTCAGTTCAGTTCAGTTGCTCAGTTGTGTCTGACTCTTTGTGACTCCATGGACTGTAGCACGCCAGGCCTCCCTGTTCATCACCAATTAAGAAGAGGTGGCAAGAATATACAGAAGAAGTATACAAAAAAGATCCTCACAATCCAGATAATCACGATGGTGTGATCACTCACCAAGAGCCAGACATCCTGGAATGTGAAGTCAAGTGGGCCTTAGGAAGCATCACTACGAATAAAGCTGGTGGAGGTGATGGAATTCCAGTTGAGCTCTTTCAAATCCTAAAAGATGATGCTGTGAAAGTGCTGCACTCAATATGCCAGCAAATTTGGAAAACTCAGCAGTGGCCACAGGACTGGAAAAGGTCAGTTTTCATTCTAATCCCAAAGAATGCTCAAACTAGCACACAATTGCACTCATCTCACACTGTAGTAAAGTAATGCTCAAAATTCTCCAAGCCAGGCTTCAACAGTACATGAAATATGAACTTTCAGATGTTCAAGCTGGTTTTAGAAAAGGCAGAGGAATCAGAGATCAAATTGCCAACATCCGCTGGATCATCGAAAAAGCAAGAGAGTTCCAGAAAAAACATCTACTTCTGCTTTATTGACTATGCCAAAGCCTTTGACTGTGTGGATCACAACAAACTGTGGAAAATTCTGAAAGAGATGGGAATACCTGACCACCTGACCTGCCTCCTAAGAAATCTGTATGCAGGCCAGGAAACAACAGTTAGAACTGGACATGGAACATCAGACTGATTCCAAATCAGGAAAGGAGTAAGTCAAGGCTGTATATTGTTACCCTGCTTATTTAACTTCTATGCAGAGTACATCATGAGAAACACTGGGCTGGAGGAAGCACAAGCTGGAATCAAAAGGTTGCTGGGAGAAATATCAATAACCTCAGATATGCAGCTGACACCACCCTTATGACAGAAAATGAAGAAGAACTGAAGAGCCTTGATGAAAGTGAAAGAGGAGAGTGAAAAAGTTGGCTTAAAATTCAACATTCAGAAAACTAAGATCATGGCATCTGGTCCCATCATTTCATGGAAAATAGATGGGGAAATAATGGGAACAGTGACAGATTTTATTTTGGGGGGCTCCAAAATCACTGCAGATGGTGACTGCAGTCATGAAATTAAAAGAAGCTTGCTCCTTGAAAGAAAAGTTATGACGAACCTAGACAGCATATTAGAAAGCAGAGATATTACTTTGCCAACAAAGGTCCGTCTAGTCAAAGTTATGGTTTTTCCGGTAGTCATGTATGGATGTGACAGTTGGACTATAAAGAAAGCTGAGTGCCAAAGAATTGATGCTTTTGAGCTGTGGTGTTGGAGAAGACTCTTGAGAGTACCTTGTGCTGCAGGGAGATCCAACCAGTCCATCCTAAAGGAAATCAGTCCTGAATATTCATTGGAAGGACTGATGTTGAAGCTGAAACTCCAATACTTTGGCCATCTAATATAAAGAGCTGAGTCATTTGAAAAGACCCTGCTACTGGGAAAGATTGAAGGTGGGAGAAGGGGATGACAGAGGATGAGATAGTTGGATGGCATCACAGACTCACTGGACATGAGTTGGGATTCTCAGCCTCCTGCAAAAGCCCTGAGCATAAAAATGTATGAAGCAGCAGCTCTTTCCTCTCATTTCCCCCTTTCCAGTGCCTGAGCTTTTCCAGTTTTCCTTACTTCAGCAGCTTTCTGCTTCCTTCAAAGAGATCATTTCTGTATTTCATTTATTTGCCTTTTCTAACTGTTCTATTGGGAGTACTGTTCTGCTGATGGCAATTCCATCCACCCAGAAGAGGAAGTAATTGAGATGGAAAGGGTGGATGGGTTTGAATATGGGAAGTGACCTGATCCAAAGAGCAGCAATGAACTTCCTGTCAACAAACCCACTGTTTTGTTTCTTTATGTTTAACCTCATCGATCTTTCTGTATTATTTGACTCCTTCTCAGAGACTCTGAACTCTTCATCTTTTATTTTTCCATTGCTGCCCAGGTGGCACCAGTGGTAAAGAACCTGCCTGCCAGTGCAGGAGACTTAAGAGATATGGGTTCTATCCCTGGTTCAGGAAGATCCCTTGGAGAAGGAAATGGCAACCCACTCCAGTAATCTTGCCTGGAGAATCCCATGAACAGAGGAGCCTAGCGGGCTACAGTCCATGGGGTTGCAGAGTTGGACATGACTCAAGCAACTTAGCATGGCATGGCAGTTTCTCCTCTAGATCCTCCTTCACTTTTCTTTGTGTAATACAAGTTTCAGCAATCATCACTCTTTCATCTACATACTCTTTCCTGCAGATGAACATTCTCTGGGCTTCAGCAGCCACCTCTGTGTTGACAACTCTGATTGTACTCTAAGAGCCCTGCCTTGACTCTGAAACTCCAGTCTTACTAAAATAGTCACTTAGCTATAACTAGCTGGATGAGAGGAAGGATTAATGATGGGGGCAGGGAGAAATGGGAGCAATTTGCAATATCTCCTTAAAAGGGAAGAAGAGGCGCAAATGATCCGAAAAGTAGGGGCAATATCTTTCTGGGAAAGCAGAAACACTGATACGAAGAATGTGAGAGAGGTTTAGAGGAAAAATTGGCCTGTAGCATATATATGTATGTATGTATAAAGACAATTTTCTTTAGAGCAGTTTTAGATTCATAGCAAAATTGACAGGAAGGTACAGGGATTTCCCATGCATTTCCTGCCCCGGCATATGCATAGCTTCTTCCATTATCAACATGTCCCACCAGAGTGGTACGTTGTTATATCTGGTGAACCTACACTGACACATCATACCACCCAAAGTTTACATTAGAATTTGTTCTTGGTGTACATTCTATGGGTTTGAGCAAATGTATAACAACATGTATCTGTCATTATAGTATCATACACTGCCCTGGAAGTCCTCTGTGCTCCTCCTATTCATTTCTCCCCTCCCACCCCCTCCCAAGACTCTTAGCAACCAGTGATCTTTTTACTGTCTCTGTAGTTTTGCTTTTCCAGAATGCCATACAACTAGAATCATACAACATGTAGCTTTTTCAAATTGGCTTCTTTCACTTAGTAATACGCATTTAAGATTCCTCCATGTCTTTTCACAGCTTGATAACTCATTTCTTCTCAGTGCTGAATAATATTCTATTGTCTGGATGTACCATCGTTTATTTACCTATTCACCTACGAAAGGACATCTTGGTGGCGTCCAGGTTTTGGCAGTCATGGGTAAAGCTGCTATAAACATCTGTGTCTAGTTTCTGTGTGGATAGAAGTTTTCAAATCCTTTGGGTAAATGCCAGAGTGAGAAATTGTTAGATCACATGATAAATTATGTTTAGTTTTGTAAGAAAACTACCCAACAGATTGCCAAAGTAGTTGTGCAATTTTGCATTCCCACTAGCAATGTGTAAGAGTGCTTATTGCTCCACATCCTTGCCAATATTTGGTATTGTCAGTGTTCTGAATTTTGGCCATCTAATAGGTGTGAAGCAGTATCTCAATTATTGATTTAATTTGCATTTCCCTGATGATAAGTGATGTGGGGCTCCTTTCCATATATTTATTTGCTATCTGTATATCTTTTTTGGTCAGGAATCTTTTAAGGTCTTTGGCCCACTATTTATAATAGCCAGGACATAGAAGCAACCTAGATGTCCATCAGCAGATGAATGGATAAGAAAGCTGTGGTACATATACACAATGGAGTATTACTCAGCCATTAAAAAGAATACATTTGAATCAGTTCTAATGAGGTGGATGAAACTGGAGCCTATTATACAGAGTGAAGTAAGACAGAAAGAAAAACACCAGTACAGTATACTAACACATATATATGGAATTTAGAAATATGGTAATGATAACCCTGTAAGCGAGACAGCAAAAGAGACACAGATGTATAGAACAGTCTTTTGGACTCTGTGGGAGACGGAGAGGGTGGGACGATTAGGGAGAATGGCATTGAAACACGTATAATATCATATATGAAATGAATCGCCAGTCCAGGTTCGATGCATGATACTGGATGCTTGGGGCTGGTGCACTGGGACGACCCAGAGGGATGGTATGGGAGGGAAGAGGGTGGGGGGTTCAGGATGGGGAACACGTGTATACCTGTGGCGGACTCATGTTGATGTATGGCAAAACCAATACAATATTGTAAAGTAATTAACCTCCAAAAAAGACTTTTTTGTGTGAGCCATTTTTAAAGTCTTAATTTATTACAATATTGCTTCTGTTGTTTATATTCTGGTTCTTTGGCCATGAGGCACATGGGATCTTAGCTCCCTGACCAGGGATTGAATTCACCCCTCCTGCATTAGAAATCTAGGTTTTAACCACTGGACCACCAAGTAAGCCCCTTTGACCCATTTTAAAAATCAGACTGTTTCTTCATTGTTTGTATACTTTGGACAACAGTCCTTTATTAGGTATCTTTTGCAAATATTTCTATTTGTGGCTTGCTTTTTCAAAGTCTTGACATTATCTTTTGCAGAAGTTTTTAACTTTAGTGAAGTCTGGATTACCAATTATCTCTTTCATGGATTATGGCTTTGGTGTTATACCTAAAAAGTCATTGTCAAGTCATGCTCAAGGTTATCTAGGTTTTCCCCATGTTATCTTCTAGCTGTGAATTTCACATTTCGGTCTATGATACATTTTGAATTAATTTTTGTGAAGGGCATAAGACCTATGTTTAGAATCTTTTTTTTTTTTTTTGGTATGTGGGTGTCCAGTTGTTCATTATGGAAAGGAACGTTTTTGCTGGATTGTATTGCCTTTGTCAAAGATCAATTGACTAGATTTATGTGGGTCTATTTTTAGGCTGTCTACTCTTTCCTCAGTACCACAGTGTTTTCACAACTATAGCTTTATAGTAAGCCCTGAAGTCAGGTAGTGCCAGCCCTCTAACTTTGTTCTTCTCCTCTAATGCTGTACTGACTGTTTTGAGTCTTTTGCCTTTTCCAGTTTGTCAATATCTACAAAATAGCTTGCTGGGATTTTTGTTGGGGTTGAGCCCAATCTATTGATCAAGTGAGGTCTTACATCTAGACAATATTGAGTCTTCTTATTTGTGAAATGGACTTTCCATGTTATTTACTCCATGTTATTTAGTTCTTTGATTTCATTCATCAGAGTTTTGCAAATTTCCTCATAAAGATCATGCACAAATTTTGTTAGAGTTATAGCTAAATATTTAACTTTGGGGGCTGTTAATGTATGTGGCATTGTGTTTTAAATTTCAAATTCCACTTGCTCAGTGCTCATACATATATAGGAAGGAAATTGACTTTTTTGTATGTTAACCTTAAATACTGCAACATTGCTATAATCACTTACTAGCTCTAGGCTCTAGGAGTTTTGTTGTTGTTGTTGTTACTGTTGATTTATATTTTCTACATAGATGATCATGTCATCTGTGAATAAAGACAATTTAATTTAATCCTTCCCAATCTGGATACCTTTTGTTCCCTTTCCTCATCTAGCGACTTAGCAGCAGCAGCAGCAGCAGCAGCAGCAGCAGCAGCAAGGGCTTCCAGCATGGTGCTGAAAAAGAGTGGTGAGAGGAGACATTTTTGCCTTTTTCCTGATCTTTGTTGGGAAGTTATTAGTTTTTTAACATTAGTATAATATGACATTAGTTGTTGGTTTTTTGTAGGTATTATTTATCAAGTTGCTATGCTATGCTATGCTAAGTCACTTCAGTCGTGTCCGACTCTGTGCGACCCCATAGACGGCAGCCCACCAGGCTCCCCCGTCCCTGGGATTCTCCAGGCAAGAACACTGGAGTGGGTTGCCATTTCCTTATCCAATGCATGAAACTGAAAAGTGAAAGTGAAGTCGCTCAGTCGTATCCGACTCTTAGTGACCCCATGGACTGCAGCCTACCAGGCTCCTATCAAGTTGAGGACGCTCTTTATTCCTGGTTCACTGGGGACTTCTGTCATGACAAAGTATAATATTAAAGCAAAAAGAGGGAGAAAAGTAAAGGGAAGAAAATAATGAAAACGCAATTTTCCAGTGATTTTTAAGAGACTGATATGAAATTGTTGGGGCTTCCCAGGTGGCACTAGTAGTAAAGAACGCACTTGCCAATGCAGAAGACACAAAAGAAGTAGGTTCGATCCTTGGGTTGGGAAGATCCCCTGGAGGAGGGCATGGCAACCCACTCCAGTATTCTTACCTGGAGAATCCCAAGGACAGAGGAGCCTGGTGGGCCACAGTCAACAGTGTCAGACATGACTGAAGTGACTGAGCATGCACACATCAAATTATAAGATTTATAAAGATTTTGAGGACAGTTGTTACAAAGGAAAAGTTCATTTTAACTTATAATATGTGAATACCTTGAAAGTATAGATATTATGGGAGAAGGCAATAGCACCCCACTCCAGTACTCTTGCCTGGAAAATCCCATGGATGGAGGAGCCTGGAAGGCTACAGTCCATGGGGTTGCTGAGGGTCGGACACGACTGAGTGACTTCACTTTCACTTTTCTGCATTGGAGAAGGAAATGGCAACCCACTCCAGTGTTCTTGCCTGGAGAATCCCAGGGATGGGGGAGCCTGGTGGGCTGCCGTCTCTGGGGTCGCACAGAGTCGGACACGACTGAAGTGACTCAGCAGCATAGATATTATAAGGACAGTATTTCAAATTAGTAAAGAAAAATTATTTAATAAATAGTGTTGGAATAAAACTATTTAATAAAATGTGTTGGAATAATTGGTTACATATCTGGGAAAAAATGTATTCACATCTAAAATTTCAGACCAGGATAAATTTCAGAGAGATCAAATATTTAAAAGTAAAAAAATAAACCATCAGTTTACAAAAATAAGCCATAAGTTATTTTTTACAATCTTATTCTGGGAAAGCCTGACAGAAAGCACAGAAGCCATAAAATAAAAGGATTTCTAAGTACCAAGAGTTAAAAGACAAAGAACAAATTGGAAAAATAGGGGCAACCAAAATCATAAATAAATCACTAGCTGCTCTACCATATAAAAAGCTCTTAAGAATCAATAAATATTAAAAAATAAAAAATAAGATCAATAGCATACTAGACACAAAATGGCTAAGAGTATAAAGGGTTTACAGGACTGAAATACAAATTGTCCTTCAATATATAAAAAGATTCTCAATCTTATTCATAAGAGAAATACAAATTAAAACTATACTGAGACACCAGTGTTCAGTTAAAACAGTTAAAGTTGATAACACATTATATTAGCAAAGATGTGAGACAGGCACTTTCAACATTACTGGGAGGGCTTTAAACTGGTACCATCTCTAAAAGGGGAAATTTAGCAATTAAAAAAAAAAAAAACAAATACTCATCTTCTTGTATCTCATATTTCCTCTTCTAGGACTTTATTCTTAATATAAATTTGCTGATGTGTAAAATAATATATTAACTTCAGCATTGTATGTGATGACAAAATCTGGACAAAAACTGGAAATAGAACTGCCATATGACACAGCAATCCCACTCCTGGGCATACACACCGAGGAAACCAGAATTGAAAGAGACACCTGTACCCCAATGTTCATCGCAGCACTGTTTACAATAGCCAGGACATGGAATCAACCTAGATGTCCACTGGCAGATGTCCATGTCTTATCCATGGTTAAGAAAGCTGTGGTACATATACTCAAGGGAATATTAGTTAGCCATCAAAAAGAATACATTTGAATCAGTTCTAATGAGGTGGATGAAACTGGAGCCTATTACATCGAGTGAAGTAAGTCAGAATGAAAAACACCAATACAGTATCAGTACAGTTCAGTTGCTCAGTCATGTCCGACTCTTTGCAACCCCATGAACTGCAGCACGTCAGGCCTCCCTGTCCATCACCAACTCCTGGAGTCCACCCAAACTCATGTCCATCAAGTCGGTGATGTCATCCAACCATCTCATCCTCTGTCATCCCCTTCTCCTCCTGCCCTCAGTCCTTCCCAGCATCAGGGTCTTTTCAAATGAGTCAGCTCTTCCCATCAGGTTGCCAAAGTATGGGAGTTTCAGCTTCAACATCAGTCCTTCCAATGAACACCCAGGACTGATCTTTAGGATGGACTGGTTGGATCTCCTTGCAGTCCAAGGGACTCTCAAGAGTCTTCTCCAACACCACAGCTCAAAAGCATCAATTCTTCAGTGCTCAGCTTTCTTTATAGTCCAACTCTCACATCCATACATGACTTCTGGAAAAACCATAGCCTTGACTAGACAGACCTTTGTTGGCAAAGCAATGCCTCTGCTTTTTAATATGCTGTCTAGGTTGGTCATAACTTTCTTTCCATTGAGTAAGGGTCTTTTAATTTCATGGCTGCAGTCACCATCTGCAGTGATTTTGGAACCCCCCAAAAATAAAGTCAGCCACTGTTTCTACTGTTTCCCCATCTATTTCCCATGAAGTGATGGGACTGGATGCCATGATCTCAGTTTTCTGAATGTTGAATTTTAAGCCAACTTTTTCACTCTCCTCTTTCACTTTCATCAAGAGGCTCTTTAGTTCTTCTTCACTTTCTGCCATAAGGGTGGTGTCATCTGCGTATCTGAGGTTATTGATATTTCTCCCAGCAATCTTGATTCCAGCTTGTGCTTCATCCAGCCCAGCATTTCTCATGATGTACTCTGCATAGAAGTTAAATAAGCAGGGTGACAATATACAGCCTTGACGTATTCCTTTTCCTATTTGGAACCAGTCTGTTGTTCCATGTTCAGTTCTAACTGTTGCTTCCTGACCTGCCTACAGGTTTCTCAAGAGGCAGGTCAGGTGGTCTGGTATTCCCTTCTCTTTCAGAATTTCCCACAGTTTATTGTGATCTACACAGTCAAAGGCTTTGACATAGTCAATAAAGCAGAAATAGATGTTTTTCTGGAACTATCTTGCTTTTTTGATGATCCAGCAGATATTGGCAATTTGATCTCTGGTTCCTCTGCCTTTTCTAAACATCTGGAAGTTCACGGTTCACGTATTGCTGAAGCCTGGCTTGGAGAATTTTAAGCATTACTTTACTAGCATGTGAGATGAGTGCAATTGTGCAGTAGTTTGAGCATTCTTTGGCATTGCCTTTCTTTGGGATTGGAATGAAAACTGACCTTTTCCAGTCCTGTGGCCACTGCTGAGTTTTCCAAATTTGCTGGCATATTGAGTGCAGCACTTTCACAGCATCATCTTTCAGGATTTGAAATAGCTCAACTGGAATTCCATCACCTCCACCAGCTTTGTTCGTAGTGGTGCTTCCTAAGGCCCATTTGACTTCACATTCCAGGATGTCTGGCTCTAGGTGAGTGATCACACCATTGTGATTATCTGGGTCATGAAGATCTTTTTTGTACAGTTCTTCTGTGTATTCTTGCCACCTCTTCTTAATATCTTCTGGTTCTGTTAAGTTCCCACCATTTCTGTCCTTTATTGAGCCCATCTTTGCATGAAATGTTCCCTTATTTATGGAATTTAGAAAGATGGTAACGATGACCCTATATGTGAGACAGTAAAAGAGACACAAATGTATAGAACAGTCTTTTGGACTCTGTGGGAGAGGGCGCGGGTGGGATGATTTGAGAGAATAGCACTGAAACATGTATATTATCATATGTGAAACAGATAGCCAGTCCAGGTTCGACGCATGAGACAGGGTGCTCAGGGCTGGTGCACTGGGATGACCCTGGAGGATGGGATGGGGAGGGAGGTGGGAAGGGGTTCACGATGGGGAACATATGTACACCCATGGCTGATTCATGTCAATGTATGGCAAAACCCACTACAATAAAGTAATTAGCCTCCATTTAAAATAAAAAAAATTAAAAAGCACATCTATCTATGAGAGAACTGGTTTAAAAAATATGCTTTATTCATGCATTAGAGTATAATGAAATGTGGCTATGACAAGGAATGAAGTAGCTTTTTATGTACAGACATGGAGCATCCCCAGGATGTATCAAGTAAAAATGTCAAGGTGCAGAAAAGTGTGTGTAGCATGCTACTCTTTGTGTAAAACTTCTCACGGAATAATCTATGTGTGTACTTATGTATTTGGATATGTTGAAAACAACTCTGGAAGGGTATATAAGAAACTAGAGTTTAGTGTTTCCTAGACAAGGAACCAGGTAGCTGAAGACCACGGGTGGAAGCAAGCTTTCTCACTATAGTCCTTTGTGCCTCTTGAATTTTAAGTCATATGTCTACATCTTCCTAATAAAAAATCAAACTACATAATATCTTTAGGAAACTAAACTTTTTTTTTTTTTTAACTAAGCATATTTTAAAAACTTCAGTGATGTCAGATAGAAAGTGGTTTGCTAGAGAAGAGATTTCCACCAGGGGGAGGTGGCAGGGAAACTGGACAGCTTTTATAGAACATAGTTGAATAAACGAAGTGGTTACAGAGGGGAGAATGGTGGCGGGAGGGTGGAAGAGGGGCAGGGAATTAAGCTACTAAATATAAAATAAGTTACAAAGAGGTAATGTACAGCACAGGGAATATAGCCAATCATTTATAACAACCTTGCTGCTACTGCTAAGTCACTTCAGTCCTGTCCGACTCTGTGCGACCCCATAGACGGCAGCCCACCAGGCTCCCCCATCCCTGGGATTCTCCAGGCAAGAACACTGGAGTGGGTTGCCATTTCCTTCTCCAATGCATGAAAGTGAAAAGTCAAAGTGAAGTCGCTCAGTCATGTCCGACTCTTAGCGACCCCAATGACTGCAGCCTACCAGGCTCCTCCATCCATGGGATTTTCCAGGCATGAGTACTGGAGTGGGGTGCCATCGCCTTCTTCATATGGACTATAATCTATAAAAATATCAAATTGCTATGTTGTACACCTGAAACTAATATAATACCATAACTCAATTATACTCCAATAATAGAAAAGAAAGAACAGTTTGAGAGTTTTCTTGACTGAGAAAAGAAAACAACATACACAGGGCCCTCCTCACATTGTCAGAGTTTCCTCTCATACCTTGCCTACAAAAAGCTTTTCTCCTTTGCTGTGTTCCCAGAGCCCCACTCATTTCCTGCCTCTCCGCTGCTGGCTCTTGCTGGCGTCTGACCTCAGTGACCTTCACAGAGTTAACCAGGGTGAGAGTGGCACTCCTGAAAAATGCCTGGACCTTCACGACTCTGCATCAGCTGCTCCTATCGACTGCGCGTGTGTACTTGTGTGCTCACTCTTTGGTGCATCCGCGATGTCCCTTTTTCTGCTGATTTTTCTAAGGACTCAGGTAGCAGCAGGGGCTCCTGTACATTTAACTGCTTTCTCAAGGTGGTGCTCCAGAAACCTCCCATTTCCCTGCAAGTTCCTGGAGATGTAGAACAGAAAGGATCCTCCTTTTATTAACTCTGCTTTTGCTGTCCTTGATAGACCCTCACTCTAACCATCTTCCTCTAGCATGGATTTAGGGGAATATGACTTGGTTTGAGTCTCAGCTCTGCACTGCTAGCTATGTTAACTATAAACAAGTCAATTAATATTTGTAAAATTAGGGCTTTGGAACAGATGGTCTTTATACCTTTCCATATCAAAACCCTATGACCCAGGGAGAAAACTCTACCCTTTCCCACACCTCCTTAGGATGGAAATAGACCTCGTTCTTTCTATTAAAAGTAGCATCGATTATTCAACCATCTTGTGGAGTCTATGGAATAAGAATTTTCAATCTAGATAGTTAAAATGATAGCTAGTTCTAAAAGACTAACATACATGGATTTAGGGTTTCAGAAAACTACAAGAAACAAGTAACAGAAGAACTCGGGTGTCTGTGAGAATTTAGCATGGTAAACAAGTCATTTCAAATCAGTAGGAAGAATACAGATTATTTAGTCCATATGTTAATGAGACAACTCATTGGTAAGTCAGGAAAAAAGTTTAGATCCCTGTCTTATGCTACAAAGCAAATTCTATATGACTTGAAAATATAAATGTAAAAAAACAAAAGAGGATAGTAAAAACATAGGTAATCTTGGAATGAAGGATACTTTTCTATCCATCAATCAAAAGAAAAAAACAACAGGAACATTGTAGGTATACTGATTCCTTAAAATAAAATAAAACATCTCTATGTCTACATATTCAGAGTTATGAAAAACTAAAAAAAGAATTCACAACATATATGGTAGCAAAGGGTTAATATCTTTGCATTATGAAGAACTCTTAGAAATTAAGGAAAAGACAAAAAACACATTGGAAAAATACAGTTGAAACACTGTCAGGCAGGTTACACAAAAAAGGTGAAATGCAAATAACCAAAAAATGTGAAAATTATTTTACCTCACTAGGAATATATGAAATGCCAATTAAAAATGAAAATACCTTTTAACCTATAAAACTAGAAAAGTTTGAAAAGAACGATAATAACTAGCGTTGATGAGGGCATGAGATAATAGGTACTTTCATACACTTCAAAGAGAATGTAAATTGGTTCAGACTTTCTGGAGGGCAATTTGGCAAATTGATATAGCATTTTAAAATGTGCATATTGACACTTAAACGCTCACATCTAAGAATTTATCCTAAGGAAATAAATGCACAAAAAATGCCTCCACAAGAATGTTCTTTACTGTGTAATTTAGAATAATCAAAAATTGGCAAACCTAAATATTTTCCATAGGGAAACAGAAAGCTGTGTAATAATATTTTTAAAAATGGACAGAGATGTCCTCAACATATTCAACAAAAGATTACATAATGTAGTATACGTATATATATATAATATATACATCTATTTTTTGTATTAAAACAAAATCTGGAATACCAACTGTTAATAATTATCACCTCTGGATGTTTTGACTAATATGTAATCTTTGTTTTCTTGTTTATACTTATCTGTATCTTCTGATGATTCAAAAATAATGACCATTTAAAATGTTTTATCATTAAAAGAAACAATAAAACCCTATCCTTCTTTCCAAAACTCATGTGCAATCCTTAGAGATGCAAAGAAAACAATGTAGATGAGTGACGCATATATTTCCGTGGCATGGCTTCTGTCACCATGGAAAAGTGCGTGTCCAAGACCAAACAACTGTGTGTCTGTCAGATGTCTCAGCAAGATTTGCTTCCTCTAGCAGATGGAAAGCAATTTTCCATGAACATCCCACAAAATTGCCACTTTACCAGGTGGGTTCCAGCAATAATATTTTGAACAAGATCCATCATGGAAATGGTCTTTGATTTCCATTTTCCATAGGGAAAGACGTCTAAGGCAAAAGCAATATACGGTTGTTCTATCTCACTCACTCTATCCACTCCACTTGTTGTTATTCACTCCCCTTCTTCCTTTGTATCTCTCCCTCTTCTTTCTTCTTTTTTTCTTCTCCTGTTCCCCACTCCCCCTTTTCCTTTTCAGTCACTCTCTCACCAGACGTTTCCTGCAAGATTTCCAGATGCCAAGCACTGGGCGAGACACAGAAAGCAGCTTCAGAATCATCATGAAGGTGTGAGAACCAGTACTTCTCCACCTCCCTGTGGGTGATGGCAGTTCTAAGGCAAAATGGTGATGTCAAGATTTCAAGACTTACTTCGCTTCATGGTGAAATACTGGCCTTGACACTGTTATTAGAGTTTAAAATCTTCAGAATTCATAAAATTTTAAAAATTAGTGAAACAATACGTGCAGTACTTTTCAAAAGCATGCATTTATAAGCCTCTTTCAAAACATTAAGGAATTGTGTAAATTATTCAAGAATAAACATTAATATATAGAGCTATTATAGACTAGAAGAAAAATGAACAAAACATGGAAAATGAGCACTCATAAAGTGAGAATTTAATTACATTTGAAAAAAATGTACATGAAATACCATAGTATTAGTATTTGATTTTTTTTTAAGGAGTGCAATTTTTAAAAACAAAGTGCTTCAGTGGTGTCATTGTTGAAGTGCCAGTGTGTGTGTGGTCTGTGTGTATGTATGTTGTGGGGGATGTATGTAGTATATGGTGAGTGTGTGTGTGTGTATACACATGGCATGCATACATGTGTATAGCATGTAGGGGGTCTGTGTGCATGTGCGGAGAATAAGTGGACAACTATGAGGGCTGTATGTTCATGGGCGAGGTGTGTGGTGTATGTATGTAGTGTGTGTGGTGTGTGGGCATCTGGGGTGGGAGCTGGCAGAGACTGGCCAAGTTCTCTAACTTTACACTTTGAATGTAGATCTTTCTCCACCAAATCTCAGCCATCTGTGATCAGAAGGCCATGCTCACGCTCTGTTTATCCACGTAGGGACAAATGGCCAAAAGGCCAGCCAGTGCCAGTTGCTGAGGCCAAAAAACTGATAGTGTCAACCTCCAAGTCATTTTGGAGCTGCCAGATCCAGAGACAGTAGCCACTTGCCTTTCTAGAAAGAAACCCCAAAGGATTCTGGGCAGTCCCGAGGAGTGTCAGGGGACCAGACTAGGAGGCATCTCAGAGGGGATCCAGTCCAGAGTTTGTCAACCTGAGGATTTCAGATTCTAATGGGCAGTAAAATCAGTTTAGTGGATTGCAAAGAGCTTTTTCTGAAAAAGTAGAATAGAAAAGTGAATGAACTCATTTATAAAACAGAAACAGACTCACAGAGAACAAACTTACAGTTGCCAGCAGAGAAGGATGGGAGGAGGGGATCGTTAGGGAGTTTGCGATGGTCGTGTACACACTGCTATATTTAAAATGGATGACCAACAAGGACCTACTGTATGGCACAGGGAACTCTGCTCAATGTTATGTGGCAGCCTGGAAGGGAGGGGAGTTTGGGGGAGAATGGGTACATATATATGTATTGCTGAGTCCCTTTGCTGTCCACCTGAAACTATTACAACATGGCTAATTGGCAATACTCCAATATAAAATAAAAAGGTTTTTTTTTTTTTTTTTAAAAAGCATACATTGCCCTAGTAAGGATAAATACATATTATTGGAACTTTTGTTTCAATTCTGTGTGTGTATGTGCAGAATTATAAGATTATTTGTTGTCATCAGTTGTAACCACTTTACATTTTTATTTTTATTAATTTATTTATTTTAATTAGAGGCTAATTACTTTATAATATTGTATTGGTTTAGCCATATATCAACATGAATCCTCCACAGGTATACATGTGTTCCCAATCCTGAACCCCCCTCCCACTTCCCTCCCCATACCATCCCTCTGGGGAGAAAACAGGGTACAAAGGAAAGTGACGGGCCTCCTAAGGTCACCGCTACTAGTGACGGGAGGAGAGTCGTTCCGTTACACGGCATGTGCTGAGGAGCCAACAGTGAGTCAGTAGACAGAACTTGGTAATGACTTCCCTCTTCCTTTAGTGGAAAATACCACTTTTATAGTCTTTTTCTGAAATATTATGGCTTCTCAAATTTTTTCAAATTTCCTGAAATTTCCAAATGAGAGAATTCAACAAGTCGGTTGATTGTCAAGTTTCCCTACAACTTGGAAAATTCTAGAGTTCCATGACATTAAGGAGGTCAGAGAGAGTTTGTAGGTGACTCAGTGGTGGTCTGTGGGAAAAACCATTTTAATCTAGAAGCAGTTCATGTCAGTTCAAGTGACCCCTTTGGGCAGATGGAATTTGAGTCAAGTCACTGGACATCTTCCTCACTGTCAAAATGCCCTACTTCACACTTCTTTTGTTGTTGTTCAGTAGTTAAGTTGTGTCTGACTGCGACACCAGGCTCCTCTGTCCTTCACTGTCTCTCATAGTTTGCTCAGATTGGCTTCCCTGGTGGCTCAGACAGCAAAGAATCTACCTGCAACGCAGGAGACCCAGGTTGGGAAGATCCCCTAGAGAAGAGAATGGCTACCAACTCCAGTTTTCTTGCCTGGAGAAACACACGGACAGGGGAGCCTGGCAGGCTGCAGTCCATGGGTTTGCAAAGAATCGGACATGACTGAACAACTAACACTTTCACGCTATTTGGGGGGAGTCAAATGTGATCATTGTGTTAGACGTTTGGGAACGCACAAGAGTGAGACAGAAGTTATTAACAGCGAGTTTCAATAGTATTTGGTCTGGTTTTTGCATCCTGTCTTGGAGCCAGTTTGCAGGGCCAGGTATGGACACCTAAGGCACTCTTGACCTACACAAGGTGACCTAAGGTGCTTCTCTTAATCTAGCAAGAATTATATCCTGTGATTATTACATATTTAAAGAATTTTTCAGGTTATGGGAATGCAACAACAGGATACTCCTGGGAACATTAAAATCAAAACAAAACCTGGCACTGGGTAAAACACTATGTCCTGACTTTGTCAGTCACCCTGTCTGCCCACATAATGACCCCTGTGGCTGGAACTACCCTGCATAGCTCTCCAGTCTATATCCTGACCACTGTACCCGTCACTCAAGGAGTCCAGCCACACTGGCCTTCTCTCAGGTCTTCAGGCATCCCATGCTTCCTCTTTGCCTTGGTACATGCGGTTCCTTCAGCCTGGAAAATACACTTGCTCAGCCTTCAGATCTCAGCTCAGTTGTTACTTTCTGGAGGCCAAGTTAGGACCTCTGTGCTAAGTTCCCCCAGCACCAGAGGCCTTGGACTTCCCTTGGGGGAGTTTGGATTGTCCTTTTACATTCTTCTGTGGAATTGTTTGATTAGCATTAATTTCCTCAACTTACAAGCTCCAGGAGGGTAGGGGGTTTTCTGTCTCTCCCTCCCACTTTGTCCCCAGCACCAAGGAGAGTGTTTAGTGCATAGTTCAGTGCTCAGAAATGATGTGCTGAATAAATATGTGTGAGTCTATAGCCCACACACAGGAAGCATGTTTCATGCCCATTTCTAACCAAGTGCTATGCTCATGGTTAGGTAACAGGTACTGATGAGTAAGGCAGCTCTTGAGCAACTTATTTTAATGTTGTGACCAGAGGTGATTCTTCCAGAGAAAGTCCACCTGGATCAAAGCCTCTTCATTGCAGGAAGCTTCTATATTCTCAGTGGGCATATTTGCATTTTCCCGAATAGCCATTTTAAATGCTGTAGTTTCTTCCTGCTGCCTTTTGGTCCCTCAGTAGCTGAAGGGAGAGGGAAGAGAGAGGCCCTTGTTTCTCCTCTTCATTTCTTATTCACTTCGTACAGTGGAGATTCAGACCTGTTGGCATTGGTCTGACAACTACGTCCCTGTTGCCTGGATTCATCATGCATCGAGGAAGAAGTATTTGGGTGACTGCCTATGGAATATTTAACAGACAACATTTGTGTAGCATTTCACAAAGCACCACTGCCAGTGTTACTTAGTTTAAACTCTACAATAATGTTAGTGAGAAGATGTGTGCATGCTCAGTTGTTCAGTCGTGTCTGACTCTGCGACGCTATGGACTGTAGCCCGCCAAGCTCCTCTGTCCATGTTATTTCACAGGCAAGAATACTGGAATGAGCTGCCATTACCTCCTCCAGGGGATCTCCCCTACCAAGGGCTCAAATCTGTGTCTCTTGTGTCTCCTGCATTTACCACTAAGCCACCTGGGAAGCCCTAGTGAGAAGATAGCATTTTTCAAATTTCACACACAGTGAAACCCAAATATGTTAAGTGACCTGTTCAAGGTAACAGCAAATATTTTGGAAAGCAGGACTCAAACCCAGCTCTTTCAATTCCAGTGTTTTATATTAATATATAATACCGCTTTTATACCCATGTTTCATACGCTTGGTAATACTTCATAATTATTCTTTATATTTTATAGCATTTCTTATTTTTTCAAATATGCTACCTTAATTCATGTGATATAACAACTTCTTGAGATAGATGGGGCAAGTATTCATCCTATTTTTATTTTAATATTTATTTATTTGGCTGCACCAAGTCTTTACTGCAGCATATGGGATCTAGTTCCCTGACCAGGGGTCAACCTGGGCTCCTGCATTGGGAGTGTGGAGTCTTAGTCACCGGACCACCAGGAAGTCCCCATCCTATTTCTATAGCAAATAAGCAGATCCATGCTGGTTAAATGACACATCCTCGTAGAATGGCTTGGGTCAGATTTCATTTTCTGCTCTCCAGATGACTGTCACAGAATGGCTTCCAAAGATGTTCAAGTGCTAAGTCTTCAAGCCTGTGACTCTGTTACCTTACACAGCAAAATGTAATTTTTCAATTGTAGATGTGATTAATTGAAGAATCTTGAGATACAGAGATTATCCTGAATGATCTGGCTGAGCCAAATATAATCACAAGGGATCTTATATGAGGAGGAGAGTCAGAATCAGAGAATGAGCTGTGATGGTGGAAGGAGAGGTCATAGAGAGATTTGAAGGTTGCTGTGCTGTCAGCTTTGAAGATAGAGGGAGGGACCACATGTCAAGGAATGCAGGTGGCCTCTAAAAGAAACAGATACATCCAGAAGAAACAGATTCTGGGATTTCCCTGGCGGTCCCGTGGTTAAGACTCTGAGGATCCAATGTAGGGGATGCAGGTCTGGTCGGGGAGCTAAGATCCTGCATGCTGCATGGTATGGCCAACAACAATGACAAAAGAAACAGATTCTACCTCTGTAAGGAACATAGCCCTGCTCACACCTTGATTTTAGGATTTCTGACTTCCAGAACTGAAATATAAAGGTGCTGTTTTAAGCTACTAAGTTGCAATAATTTGTTACAGCAGGAATAGGAAACTAACACACCCTTCTAAACAATGATTGACTTCAGCAGGTAAGGAAAAGACCAGGCTGTTCCTGGTATATCCTAAACCCCAGGCCTGGAGGGGAAGGCTGTGGCTGGTAAGAGACAGGACTTGGGATGCAGAGAGAGGTCAATAAGCTGCACATCTCTGCTATGTTAGAGGAGATGTGAGGTCCTTGGTTCTTCCTCTAAAGTCTTCTGATCGTCTCTAGGACTTGCGGGGGGTGAGGGGGCGGGGGCGGGGAAAAACAGACTCCGAGACCCAGCCTACCTCTCTGACCTCGTCTTGGTCCACCTCACTCTCACTCATCACCTTGCAGAGACATGTATCTTCTTCCTGTTCTTAGAAGCCTTGGCACTTCCTGTTTCTTCTGCTGAAAATACTCTCACCCCAGAATTTCACATGGCACCTTCTTATCACCTCGTCAGAGAGGGTGTAACTGACCACCTCTTCAAAATGGTAGTCACTCTCCTAGTCTCCTAGTCTCCTCCCCTAGTCACTCTCTTCTCTATCAACTACTTTTACTTGCAGGGTAAAATCCATGACTACCCAAGACTATCTTCTTTATTATTCACTCATACTTGTGCACCCCTCACTTATGTGGACACCCCAGGAGGACTCTCTTTCTCACAGCTCCGTCCCAAGTGCCCAAGTAGATTAACTGCTCAGTAAATGTTTGTTAACAGAATGAATGGACTAGGGGCAGCCTTACAGCACGAGCACCTGGCTTCCCAGGCTTCTCTTCCAGCTTTCCAGGAAGAGCTTCCACTTAGATATGAGCATTGCAAGCCTTCAGACACTTTTCTCTCCAGGGTTCCTGGCTGCTTTTAGACATGGTCCTTGGTTCTTATCGAGAAACAAAAAGCAACTCCAAAGAGCCAGGACCCAGCCTGGCACTCACAGTGGGGCCATGGTGTTCTCCTGTTAAACATAGCTCTCTCCATAGAACATCATCATCAGATAAGGCCACTCTGTGACCATGAGGGAGCAAAACAAAACAGGATTACTTCATAATCATGGCTCGACCCAGACAAAAAGAAGAACATTGGCTAAATCAGATAAATCACCAAAGCTGCCCCCTTTCCTGGCTAATGTGAGTGGCTGCTGTTTCTTTACTATTTATAGCCTTAGACATCTCATTTCTCCTTGTCTTCTAGGTAAGAATGATTACTCTTGTTTCCTGATAACACCCAGTCCAGAGCAAGTCGCCCTTCTTCACACATCCCCCCAAATCAAACCTGAGTCCAAATCCTTTTTATATCAATATATTTTTAAAACTGAAATACAGTTGATTTACAATGTTGTGTTAATTTCCACTATACAGAAAAGTGATTCAGTTATATGTATGTATATTTATATATACACACACACATATATACATTCTTTAAATATTCTTTTCCATTATGGTTTATCTCAGGATATTGAATATAGTTCCCTGTGCTATATAGCAAGACCTTATTGTTTGGCCATTCTATATATAATAGCTTACATCTGCCAACCCCAACTTCCCACTCCATCCCTCCCCCAACGCCCTCCCCCTGGCAGCCACCTGTCTGTTATGTCTGTGACTCAGTTTCTGTTTCATCAGTTCAGTTCAGTCTCTCAGTCGTGTCCGACTCTTTGCGACCCCATGAATCGCAGCATGCCACGCCTCCCTGTCCATCACCAACTCCCGGAGTTCACTCAAACTCATGTCCATTGAGTTGATGATGCCATCCAGCCATCTCATCCTCTGTCGTCCCCTTCTCCTCCTGCCCCCAATCCCATCCTGTTTCATAGGTAGTTTCATTTGTGTCACATTTTAGATTCCACACATAAGTGACATCATATGGTATTTGTCTTTCTCTTTCTGACTTATTTCACTCAGTATGATCATCTCTAAGTCATTCCATGTTGCTCCTGTAAGGGCTTTGTCTTTTCCTCTTACTGAGATGCTCCATGGCTCCCCTTATAGGTGCCCCTTCTCACTGCACTTAGTCTGTGGACCCAGCATCGTTTGATTCCAGGGATCCCTGTGCTCTCCACCTGGAGGACACTGACACTGTGGATTGGAAGGCAGGCCCAGCTGTTTTGCCATCTTGGAGGGAGAAATACTAGTTGGGTCAGCTGGACAACTAGAACATCCTGAACCACTCTGCCCATGAAGCAATCAGGCTGGCTGCAGAGTGGGTGAATATCTCTCAGCTTGCACAAGAGAGGTGCTGGCAAGTTCCTGGTGGAGCTGCTGCCTTCCAGACGCAGGGCATGAATGGGCTCAGCAGGTGCAGCTGTGGCCTGCCTGGCTCTCCTTGGGGGTGCCCCTGCCCAAGGCACAGCTCATCCTTTTTGCCCATCTATCCAAGTCAATCTCCTCAACGGAGGTTCAAAAGCCTCTCACACCTCCATTCTCTTCCCTGCCCATTCCATCCAATGGCTGGATGCCATTCCATGGGAAATGGGCAGGGAAGCTCTCCTTTCTGCCTTCATCAATTTCCTCATTGATTCCTTCTTGCCTGCATTAATTTCCTCACTGATTTCCTTCACTTTCCCACCGCTCCACCCCACCACCATAGCCTGCATATCAGCTGCAGATCTGTGCATCTGTGCTGCCGGCGGCCCTGACCTCTGCACTTCCTTCCCTCTTTTAAAGTCCCGCTTGATGATTAACTTGCCTCTTCCCCAAAGTCTTCTCGGTTGTGCCCAGCTGGCTACCCAAGCTTACCCAAGGTTGATTGATGGATTTGGGGCAATCATGTGGACAGTGGGTATGTTTGATGTGGGTGGAGTGGTGGGAGTGAGATTCATAGCATTCATCTCATCTAGAGGTTAAACTCTATGAGGGCAGCGGTCACATCAGCAGACTTCTTTTCTGGATCATTTTCTCTCCAATACCTGAGTCCAAAATGATAAGTGCCCAGTACCCCACAGGCTCTCAATGCTCTGGGAGAAGGCTGGTCAAGGAATAGACTCTCTATGGGGTTGCAGGATGCTACCTGCTTCTCCCTCATCCCACCCCTAGGCCCACAGATGCCAGGAAGGGGTCAGAGGAGGCTTTCATCAGGGATCCTAGAAGCTTATTGACCATCTTGACAGGCCTAAGTTGTTTGCTCTTGCCTCTGAGCTTCATGACTTGCTACCCACAAAACATTGATCCAGAATATTTTTATTTCTAGAGCTGGTCATTTTTCAGCCTGACTACTCCAGAGCCCAGCTGAGTCCAGCTGGGGGTAAGTTAATCTCTGATGCCTTTCTCATCAACCACCTCTTACAAACACCTGATGACACTTTAAGAGCAAAGTCAAAGATACATCCAAATACAATTTTTATAGAAGACCATAGGGATAAAAGATACCCTTCTGCCTTAAATAAAACCAAGTTAATTTAAATGCAAGGCACTGGCAAATGTCCAAAATATGATGTTAATTGAAAAAAGTAAAGGTTGCAAAATAGTACATACACCATGAACTCATTTATAAAATATTTAGTGTGTTTTGATGTATAGAAGGAGTTACAAGAGGACTTCACTTTTAAGTTTGTATAAAGTCATATTTGATATTTTTAAAATCAGTGAAAAGATAAATAAAAAAATTTTTTTACTAAGTTAAAAAAAGGACTTTGGATAGAAACACTTGCTTTCATCATTTAGTTACATTTTTAGTGTTGCCTCCAGAAATATGCAATTTTGCTCCACCATTAAAAGAATTCTACTTAATTAAATGAGGTTTATATATATATTTTCAAGTTTTTATTATCTATCACTTCTCTTATTCTTTCCCTTATTTTAACATGTCAAAGCATTTCAGATTTCTCACAAACTTCATATTCACATTGGCCTGGGGATCACTGAGAAGCAGGGACTATCCTACAACCCCTCAGAAAAACATTTTCCTTGGGGAAACGGTTGAGGGGCAATTATTTGGTGTATTCATTCAACATACACTATTGAGTGCTGCTGAGTACTAGGCCATGCACTTGATGCCAGGGCTAAACAGTTGGCAGAAAAGGATTACAATTTCAAGCAAACACTCTATGCCACTGGGTTGCCCTGGACGCAATGGGTTGCCCCAACAGTGGATCAGAATATGGGTTGGAGAGTCAGGCTGCTTGAGTTTAGATTTCAGCACCACCTCCTAATAGCCTCAGAGCCACATGCCAGTTCAGGACTGGGTCAGATACTAGTAACAATTACCAAAAATAACACAGGCCTAAATAAGATAAAAGTTTGTTTTGCCTTCTTTTAAACAAACAAGTCTGGAAGGAGCCAGTCTGAGGCTGAGACAGTAAGTCATGGTCATCAGGGTCGCAAGCTCCTTCTGTCCTGCCATCTTTAGCTTGAGGCTTCCTTTCTCAAGGTCACAAGTTAGTGTTGGAGACTTAGCCATCAAATCTGTACTTTAGGAAAGAAGCAGGAAGCCAGGGGAAAGAGCAAGAAAAAGCCCATGTGACCAGCCTATACCTTTTTAAAGAACCTTTTTTGGTGGTCTAACCCAATGACTTCTGCTTCCATTTTATGGCCCAGAGCTGCCTGCAAAGGAATCCAGAAGATGTAGATTTTGAACTGGCCATATTGCCTCCCCAAGATGGTCAGGACTGTCTTCATAAGTAAGAAGGGGTGCTGCTGCTGCTGCTAAGCTGCTTCAGTCGTGTCTGACTCTTTATGACCCGATGGACTGTAGCCTACCAGGCAGCTCTGTCCATGGGATTCTCCAGGCAAGAATGTTGGAGTGAGTTGCCATTTACTTCTCTAGGGGGTTTCCCGACCCAGGGATTGAACCTGCCCCTCCTGCATTGGCAGGCAGATTCTTTACCACTAGTGCCACCTGGGAAGTCCAAGAAGGGGCTTTAGATCCTGATAACTAGTGGTCCCGGCCCCAGGGTAATAATATTGCCCACTTTCCCAAGTACAGGGGGAGTGAATAAAATAATAAGTGTAAAGCCCTCAAAGGTCACCTCCCTTAGAAACCTTCCTCAGGTAAAGTTGGTCATTTTTAAGTCAGGGATTCAATGGCACATTCTTTTAAATTCTAACACTGGCTGATGTTTATTGTAATTTTACTTTGACTGTAGCTCTCACCCCTGGGGATTAAGGTCAGGGGTGAGGCCTTAGTCACTTCTATTCCTAGAGTGTCAGCACGCTGTGAAGTCTCATAAAGTTTTGTGAAATAAAAGAATTTCCCTTCATTATTTCCTTGATGTAACTTCCTGAATCAATTTTATTTCAAAATCCAAATACCCTCCAGGCTCTAAGCCATCATTTGAAAAGTCACTTTCAGGCTTTGGTCTCCTCAGGCCTGAGACAGGGCAGAAAGAGCCATAGCACTGGCCTCAGATATATCTGCTGTGTGACATTAGGAAAACTGCTTAACCTTTCTGAATTTTAGTTTCTATTGAGAAGTAGGAATAATATTAGTGCCTTTGTGTTTGTATGTGATACAAGGATTAAATGAAAGCACGTACCTGGAATAGACCAGTACCCAGTAAACATAAGCATCTTTGGTTTTTTTATTTTTTTTCACTCCTGTCTAGAGCTAAACCAGCAATTTTAAAATAGCCAATACTTTTTGAGCACTTTCTGTATTCCAGGTGCTACTGTGAAGTAGGTACTATGATTATCGCCCCATCCTACAGATGAGGATACTGAGGTTCAGGGAGTCACCCAGCTAGAGAACAGAGGTAGAGGCAGAGAAGTCTGGCTCCACACCTTATGCTTCTATCCATCACACCATACTTCTGGTTCTTGTTGCACTTGGCAACATTTAGCCTCAGTGTGTCCCCCATCAGCTCTTCCAACGTTGAGTCATTGATAACATTTCTGGGTACCCCAGAGCCCACATCAGTCTGGAGGTAGGCCAGGAGGGCTCTGGATCAGCTTACACACAGGACTGATTTCCTCAGCTAAAAGTTTCCACCAAACCCTGGAAGCTGCTCATACTCCTCAGAGTGCATTAGGAAAGTAGTTTCAGAGAACAGCTATGACCTCAGACCAGTCATAATTATAAGTAACAGGCACCCCTACCTCCTGAAAATCCAGCCTGTGAAAAATGGCAAGCTTATAAAAAGATCAGTGTATTGTGTGGGAGGGATGATGTGCATTCTGTAAAGATCATTCACTTTATAGAGTATGGTCCTTAAGGCTTCCTTTCTTTAGCAATCTTTCCTATGCACTTACAATGATTTAATTTTTTAAAAATTCCATTTATGTGAAATTTTACAGGGACACAGCTATTAAGCCAAGTGAGATACACCCACAGGATTCTGTGATCTTGGTATTACTTGGAAATTGCCATGAACTTTGCCTTATCTGACCCTTTCCCTTGTGTTTTTCTCTTCCAAATTCTCCTCTGAGGAGGTAGGTTTTGTATCCAATTATAAGAAGAACATCCTTGAAAATCACTCAATTATCACAATAGAAAGAAGTTAATTTTGACTATGCTGGGGAGCTCCCATCAACCAATATTATCTTTTCCCAGCACTGGAAAATTACAAAGTTTCTTTCCCTGGTGTTTGAAAATGTGCAGAGTCTCTGGGAACTGCAGTTAAGGATCTGGCTGCCAGCCAGTAACAGTGGGACGGGGTAAAGTGCTCATGGAACTCAGAGGCTGGTGAAGAAAGAGAGGGTCCAGAGCTGGCCACCCAAAGCCAGGCTGGCCCCCGTTGCTCTCAGGCGAGCTGCCCTGGTGCAACCTCCAGCGAGGATTAACGGTGCTCCTTTCTGACCAGACTGTCAGTGATGGGGTGTGAAATCACTGACAAAAAAGCAGAAAGCAAGGAGGAGGAGGGACCATGAGTGGGGATGAGCATCTATAAACCTTGGAGAGAAAAGTGAAGCGTATACTTTCATTACATTTTCAGAAGGTTAAAACCATACCTAATAAACAGAAGCTATGGGTTGCCAGGGGCTAGAGGCTACTCAAACATCACCAGCCTGAACTGAAAAAGAGGAATCCCAGCATTTTGTAATTTCTAGAAGTGCCCTTCCAGAGAAAACTAGAGCTGGCTGCAGCTCTCGTTTTTCACATTTCGAAAAAACCTGACCTGGTGAAGCCTCTCCTGACTCATGCTTATGGGCTAGAGCTCATATCTGTTGCTTATAAATGTTGACATTTCCTGGTAAAGTATCAAAATGTGGAAAGGGGACTCAGGGCAGCTCAGAAACCCCCTGCAGGCTCTACTCCACAATCCTGGACCTACTTCTTTTTAACAGGATCTGACTAGGGTGAGGCTAGCAGGGACATGGTATTTAAGGAGGCCCTCACTCTCGGGCTTGTGCACAGACAAGATCAGCCCTGAGAGGGAGAGCCTCCTTAAATCCTACTCCCCTGACGCCTCACTTGCCTCACTCTCCTCCCAGCCCTGCCTTTTAACCCTGACATTCAGCAACCCCCTACTCAGTAACCCCCCAATTCTAAGTCACTTGGTTTGAGACAAGGTGGAGGTAGTTTTAAAAGCTCCTTAGGTGATTCTAATGTACCACCAGGATGGAGAACGAGAGACTAAGGGGACATGATGGGTCGCAAATTGAAAGAATCCAACTCAAAGACAAGAATCGACCTTGACTTTATCCTTTCCTGGTATGTTAACTGGAGAAAAACTTAAATTCATTTTGGTTCAGTCTGTGCACTGTATTAGAGGGTCATAGAGGGTTCTGTATAGGATTGCCTGGGGAAGGCGCCAAGATGGCGGAGGAGTAGGACGGGGAAAACACTTTCTCCCCCACAAATTCATCAAAAGAGCATTTAAACGTCGAGTAAATTCCACAAAACAACTTCTGAATGCCGGCAGAGGACATCAGGCACCCAGAAAAGCAACCCAACTCCTTGAAAGGAGGTAGGAAAAAATATTAAAGACAATAAAAGAGACAAAAGAGGGAGGGACGGAGTTCCGTCCCGGGAAGGGAGTCTTAAAAAGAGAGAAGTTTCCAAACACCAGGAAACCTTCTCACTGCCGAATCCGTGCCGAGCTTTGGAAGCACAGAGGGCAACATAACAGGGAGAAAAAATAAATAAACAATTAAAACTCGCAGATTGCGAGCCCTACGGTAACTCCCCCAGCGGAGAAGCAGCGCAGACGCCTGCATCCGCCATTAGCAAGCGGGGGCTGGGCAGGGAGGCGCGGCGCGGGCTGCATCGCTGAGAGTAAGAATCTGGCCTGAATACCCTGAGCACTATCTGAGCGAAATAATTTGGGCTAGCAAACCAGACTGTGGGATATCTACCATGCGAAAAGCCAGCCCTAACCTAAGACACCGCCAGCCCGCGCACGGAACAAAGGATTAAACAGAGATAGCCGGCTGCAGACCTTCCCCCTCCGGTGACAGGCAGCCAGAGCCGGAAGGGGGCAATCGCAGCCCCAGAGAGACATTATCTATAAAACTGGCTTCTTTGCTAACTAAAACTTATTGGGGGTCTGGACGGTCAACATCTGCCTGAGAAGGTGTGCCGGTTTTACACCCAGATAACCGAGTGGCGGGGAGGCGATAAGTCGCAGCATTGGCGCTCGCCAAACACCTCATCACCTGAGCTGCTCGGACCTGGGAAGAGCACAAAACGCAGGCCCAACTGAGTCTCCACCTCTGAGGACTACCTGAGTGCCTGAACCTGAGCGGCTTGGACCTGGGAGGTGCATGCAACCCAGGGTCAGCCTCGGATTGTTCCCGGCGGAACAACCTAGAGCCTGAGCAGTGTGGGCAGGGAGGCTACACGCGCCGTGAGCGGGGGCAGACCCAGTGTGGCTGAGGCACTGCGAGCGCACGCCAGTGTCATTTGTTTGCAGCATCCCTCCCTCCCTCCCCACAGCGCGACTGAACAAAGAGAAGAAATACAGCTCCACCCACCAGAACACCGACACAAGCTTCCCTAACCAGGAAACCTTGACAAGCCACCTCTACATACCCACACACAGCGAGGAAACGCCACAATAAAGAGAACTCCACAAACTGCCAGAATACAGAAAGGACTCCCAAACTCAGCAATTTAAACAAGATGAAGAGACAGAGGAATACCCAGCAGATAAAGGAACAGGATAAATGCCCACCAAACCAAACAAAAGAGGAAGAGATAGGGAATCTACCTGATAAAGAATTCCAAATAATGATAGTGAAATTGATCCAAAATCTTGAAATTAAAGTGGAATCACAGATAAATAGCCTGGAGACAAGGATTGAGAAGATGCAAGAAAGGTTTAACAAGGACCTAGAAGAAATAAAAAAGAGTCAATATATAATGAATAATGCAATAAATGAAATTAAAAACACTCTGGAGGCAACAAATAGTAGAATAACAGAGGCAGAAGATAGGATTAGTGAATTAGAAGATAGAATGGTAGAAATAAATGAATCAGAGAGGATAAAAGAAAAACGAATTAAAAGAAATGAGGACAATCTTAGAGACCTCCAGGACAATATTAAACGCTACAACATTCGAATCATAGGGGTTCCAGAAGAAGAAGACAAAAAGAAAGACCATGAGAAAATACTTGAGGAGATAATAGTTGAAAACTTCCCTAAAATGGGGAAGGAAATAATCACCCAAGTCCAAGAAACCCAGAGAGTCCCAAACAGGATAAACCCAAGGAGAAACACCCCAAGACACATATTAATCAAATTAACAAAGATCAAACACAAAGAACAAATATTAAAAGCAGCAAGGGAAAAACAACAAATAACACACAAGGGAATTCCCATAAGGATAACAGCTGATCTTTCAATAGAAACTCTTCAAGCCAGGAGGAAATGGCAAGACATACTTAAAAAGATGAAAGAAAATAACCTACAGCCCAGATTATTGTACCCAGCAAGGATCTCATTTAAGTATGAAGGAGAAATCAAAAGCTTTTCAGACAAGCAAAAGCTGAGAGAATTCTGCACCACCAAACCAGCTCTCCAACAAATACTAAAGGATATTCTCTAGACAGGAAACACAAAAATGGTGTATAAACTCGAACCCAAAACAATAAAGTAAATGGCAACGGGATCATACTTATCAGTAATTACCTTAAACGTAAATGGGTTGAATGCCCCAACCAAAAGACAAAGACTGGCTGAATGGATACAAAAACAAGACCCCTACATATGTTGTCTACAAAAGACCCACCTCAAAACAGGGGACACATACAGACTGAAAGTGAAGGGCTGGAAAAAGATTTTCCATGCAAATAGGGACCAAAAGAAAGCAGGAGTCACAATACTCGTATCAGATAAATTAGACTTTAAAACAAAGGCTGTGAAAAGAGACAAAGAAGGTCACTACATAATGATCAAAGGATCAATCCAAGAAGAAGATATAACAATTATAAATATATATCCACCCAACATGGGAGCACCGCAGTATGTAAGACAAATGCTAACAAGTATGAAAGGAGAAATTAACAATAACACAATAATAGTGGGAGACTTTAATACCCCACTCACACCTATGGATAGATCAACTAAACAGAAAATTAACAAGGAAAAAAAAAAAAAAAAAACATGTATCTATAAAGTTCACTAAAGCAAAGCACAGTAAAATTAAAAAAAAAAAACAAACAAACAACAAAAAAAGCTTCCTGTGAATTAATTATAACTCCACATTACTATAAAAAAAAAAAAGGATTGCCTGACAAAACCCAAGACAGTTAATTTGAATTTTAGAGAAATAAATAATTTTTTAGACATCTGAAATTCACATTCAACTAAGTATCCTGAATCTTTGTTTGCTAAATCTAGTGGCCCTCATTCTGTATGACATGCTAAAGTATTGTTGTATAGAGCAGCATGTCCTGGTTTGTATTACAGAACACAAGTTGCAGTAGATATAATGTGTATTATGTCAAGAAAAAATTTTCTAGTGAAATAAATATGGCAAACACTGGGTTAAACCAAGAAAACCAGGTTTTCTGACTATAAAACTCTCAGAGCCTTTAATATGTAAACCCACACTGTGACTCCTCCAGTTGAAGACTTACAGTGCTCCTGAACTTTCACAGCCTGGGGGGACAGCTTACAGAACTATTGTTCCAGCAAACAATGTGGAAAACCCTGAGGAGAGGTGTGGCTAAGGGTTTTAGCAGCTAAGTGACAGTCAGTCTAATGATTAAGATACTTTTAGAAGTATCAATTTGAGAGGCAACCCAGATAGAAAGCTATATTGGTTTGCTAGGGTTTGCCATAATGAACACCATAGACTTAGTGGCTTAAACAACAGATTTCCTCACAGTTCTGGAGGCTAGAAGCTTGAGATCAAGGTGTCAGCAGGGTTGGTCTCCTGAAGCCTTTTTCCTTGGCTTGGAGATGGCCACTATCTCCCTCTCTCTTCATAGGGGGCTACCCTCTGGGTCTGTCTGTGTCCTCATCTCCTTTTCTTATGGGAACACCAGTCATATTGGATCACTAGGGGCCACTGATATGACCTCACTTTACCTCCATTACCTTTTTGAAGGCCCTATCTCCAAATACAGTCACATTCTGCAGTATTGTGTGTTAAGACTTAAGTGTATAAATTTGGAGGCGGGGACACAATTCAACCCACAAGAGAAACTTTTACAATGACCTATTGGAAGATGATGAGGTTGCAAATTAAGGTAGTGGCACTGTGGATCCAGAGAAGGGACTGGATCCTAGAAATATCATACAGTCAGAACTGAAAGGATGGGGGAATTAAATAGATGTGGTGAAGGTGCAAAAATAAAGCCTGGGGTCAAGTCAGAGTAACCCTCAAATATATTTCCATCTCTTCACTGTTCCTGAGTTTAAAATAGAATCTTTCATGTAACACAAATTCACACACATAATGCAGTGTTGGATTAAATTCATTTCAGGGACAGAAGCATGACGACACAGTTATTAAATATTTCCCATTTATTTCCAAAAACGTTCACTAGTGTTTGTATTGGGATGACTGACTAAGCTCTGTATCATCTCTCTCCACTCTTGCAAAGAACACTGAGCATTATGGGAATGTCTGACTTACCTGTACCAGATTCATTTTGCTCTAGTGGGTGGAGTTCTGGCGGTTTCCAAGGAGAACAAAAACTTGATGAAGCGTAACTGCTTGGCTAGACATGGCTCCCTCGGGGGCTGTGGTCCTTGGGCTCTTTAAGACACATTGAAGACCAGGCCATGTCTGGCCTTCAACCTGAAAATTAGTCAGAAAAGTCAATAAGTTCTGGGAAGTCAAAAAGTCAAAAGTCAAATTTTGTTAGTCTAAAAAACTCACTGGGTGGTGTGGACAGATGAAGAGGCCAAAAGACATTTTCAAGGGTGGCCTTCAGTTCTTTAGAGCAAGCTAATTCCACACAAAAAAGGAACTCTTGCCATTCGTGGAGGCAGGGATTAAGGACCCACAAGTCAATGCTCTCTGAGCACCAGCCATTGGGCTCACTTCCTGGGCTCATTTGGCCTGGGCAGGAGAACACAAAAAATTGGATGGCTTTGGTATGAAAGGGGTTTCTTGCTAACACCCTGAAAATCTGCCAGAGTCACCACAAGCTAGGACCCATCTTTGCTGAGGTGTACAGAATTCTTGTTGATACAAGTGTTCTTTAAGTTAAAAGCAATAAACGCTTTCTGGTTTAACTTTTAAAAGAATCAGCTGGGAGAACTAGGATTCTTTTTCTTTTTTTCCTTTGTTTCTTGAGGATGAATGCATTTCTTAACTTTTTGGCCTCTACCAATTAAATAAGGGTGCCAGCCAAAATGCAACCATTTCCTATAATCTTTGTCTCTTTTGAGTCTTTAATCTTTTCATGGCTTCTTGTTCTCAGCCTACACTTGTAATCTACCTCATTCTGAAGATTTCCCTTGTCCAGTAACCTCAAAGTATTATATTCTGCCTTGTTATAAAGCTGGAGACTTGCCCTGCACTCTAAGTCATCACTACTTGAAAAGCAGAAAGTAGTTCTTCTGTGACTCTCCCATGGCTCCCAGCTCATACCTTGATTACGGCAAATACTTATCTGGTTGTCCTGAATCCAATGCAGAGCCTCTGCCACTAACTCCTCTATACCCAACACTCAAAAATCACTCATATGCCCTACTGTTGGTATATTTTTCTCCTTATATCTAATTGAAATCAATCACACAATTTAATTTTGTACTCCATTGGTAGTACGTCTCTTGCAAAAATGGCCAGCCTCTTCTTTGCATCCATGCTCCTTTGCAATGTGGCTTTCCACCTCTTCCTATCAAGGGATGGAATCCACTTTCCCACCCTTTGAATGTGGACTGACCATGTGACCAGCTCTGACCAATAAGTGACAGCAGAAGTGATGTTGTGCCCTTCCTAAGCCTAGCTCTTAAGAGGGTTTGTGAGTTTTTGTTCTCTCTCTTAGAACTCTGCTCAGCTACCAGTGAACAAGCTTGAGTGGGCCAGCTAGGTAGTGAATGACCACATGGCCAAGTCAATCCTGTCACCCCTGCTGGAATTAGCTGAAACCAGTTAATCCCCAGGTGCAAAGCTCCTTAGCTGACCTCTAGCTGACCCTGGATGCATGAAAGAACTTAGCAAAGACCAGAAGACTGTACAGCTGATCCACCCTAAATTTCTGATATGCAGAATCATAACTTAAATAAATAGTTACTGTTTTAATCCACTGAGATTTGGGATGGTTTGTCCCACAGAAATAGTTAACTAATACTCCATCCACAACGTTCAAATGTTTGAAGAGTGTAAGGAACTTCCAGTCAATCATATGGCTCCACACACACGCGTTGATGCAATTTTGGTGCTAAACTCATAGTAATAAGAGATAAAGCAGAAACCAAAAACTGTATAGCTGGCTCATGGATAAACATCTCCACAACCATAAGTCTACAATGCCCCAGGAGTAAAAGTAGGGTGAGGTCACTGCTTAGTGTCTGCAGAGTAAAGAGAATTAAAGAGTTCCACCTGAGGCAGGGAATAAAAGCCAGTTTACTGCTTGAAGCCAGGAGTTGGTGGGGGTAAATAAAGCCTCACTTTTGCCCACTCATGAAAGGCCTACACATAATTGCCAAATATTACCATTCTAATCAGGCATTCTCCCCGTCCAACCCTGCCTCCTCTATCAACTTTGCTAAAACCAACGTTCAGTTCTCAGTCCCCTAGATTTAAAAAAGAGAAGTGTCTTCATACTTTAAGATGGATAGAGAAAACCCATGCCCACCAGACAGACCTATATTTAAAAGGGGAAAATTCAAGCTCCACACAGTAATGCTAAGA